>NC_142617.1:22391212-22694242 GCF_059453375.1 Lepisosteus platostomus
CAAACTCCAGGATGTCCAAAATTCGGCAGCCAGAATCCTGATCAGGTCTAGTGCAAGCGATCACATTACTCCTATCCTGGAGTCCTTGCACTGGCTTCCGGTCAAATTCCGTGTAGACTTTAAAATCCTCATGCTCACCTATAAGGCTTTACATGGCTTGGCACCTCAATACCTGTCTGAACTTTTATCGCCCTACTCCCCACCTCGCAACCTTATTAAAGTACAGGAATTAAGTTTGCTGCTCCCTTGCCAGTCCCTCTCTCCTTCATATCAGTGGTGCTTGATACAGAGAGGCCATTCCATTTGGTTCACAATTAAGGTGTTTTTCTAGCTGATACAGTGTCCTGATAAGGAACAACTCCCAATGCTGAGATTCTCCAACAACCTTAATAAATGGTCATCTTTGGTGCCTCAATGTCTGGGAGATTCCAAAGGAGTCTCATCCCAAGTTTGTTTACAACCCTAAGGTCAGAGTACATTGTTACTCATCATCAGCCAATCAGGAACTGGTAGGGCAAGTTAACCCCACTGGGTCTCTGATGCCCATGAAACTTTCAACCGCTGAATGACCATAGCGCCTCCAGATAAAACAGGCAGTGCAGGGCTTCCTCAGCGCGCCTCCTGGACATTTCTCACTCAGCGCCTCCTGGACATTCTCAGCCTCAGAGCTCCTCCTGAACATCCTCAGACTCAGCTCAGACCACCACGTAACGGCCAGTGTGTCCGAGTGCAGGACTTTCCTTTGTTCTAAGAGTAGAGAACAGAGGTTGCCAGCGTGTAACCAAAGGATCCACCACAGGTTAGCCCAAGCCTCGTGAACCCACTGCGAACGCTCACCTGATCAACAAGTGAACTACGGTTGGAACTGTGGACAGCCGAATCAGTATTCAGAACTAGCGCTACATCAGGAACAAACGGGTTTTCTTCCTGTCTAAAGAGTGTGACCTGCTTGGACCCGCAGTCACTTTTCTCCTGTGCACAAACTCTGCTGGTTTCAGCCAACACTAACTAGCCAGTCTTCAGAGAGCATCAGCAGCACATCACAGCGGTAATCTCTCCAACCACATCGCAAGCCGCAACAGCACTGCCTGGCACCGAGCCAGAGAGCACTGATGGACACAGCAACAAGCCTGCCACTTTTCTTTGTGTCTGCAGGAGATCTGAATCCCCAGAGATTGGATGAGTATTCAACATTCTGCAACAACAGTTGATATCAATTTAATTCCTATGAGTGATGTACTTGCTTTTGAGTATCTAGTGTAGAAGTTGTAACCAAGTTCATTTACAAAACGGTCTAAATGAATGATATACTGAACATATGTGCCTCTTGGTATTTGTAATTCTACGTGATTAAATATATACTGTACCATTTGTATTCTGCTACCCTCACGATAAGATCTGTTTTGTTTATATGCACATTTTATGTATTAATAAATGAATTATCGTGTATTAGTATCCGTGTGTGTGCGTTGTTTGAGTTATCCCGCAAGGTTGATTCTAATAGCCATCAAAAGAATCATTTTGTGACTTACTGCTACAATTAATAATTGTCCCGGTAAATGCACAAACCCCTACATTTACTGGTGCCACTTGAGAGGATGCCTACACTCCTATCCCAGAGTCCTTGCACTAGCTTCCTGTCAAGTTTCATGTCGACTTCAAAATACTCATGCTCACCTATAAGGCTCCGCATGGCTTGGCACCTCAGTACCTGTCTGAGCTGCTATCATCCTACTCCCCACCTCACAACCTTTGCTCTTCTAATTCTATTCTCCTATCTGTTCCCCAAGCCCATCAACACTCTATGGGTGATAGGGCCATCTCTTGTTATGCCCCAAAGCTCTGGAACTCTCTCCCCAAGGATATCAGAGGGTTAACTTCTCTAAACTCCTACAAATCTAGACTCAAAACCTTCTTCTTTAGAAAGTTTAAGAACCTTTACTTAACTGGTTCTGTTCTTTATCCCTCTGCTCCTACTGTATTCAGTTCCCCCATCTACTATCTCCTCTCATTTTGTGTTCTCATTGTGCATATGTTGTATTTTTTTCATTGTTGTTGTCGTTCTTTAAAGTGCTTTGACAAGCCACCTTTAAAGGCAAGTTTCATTATTATATATACATATGACCCTCACCAAAAAACGTCCTGGTCCTATTTGACAAACACTGCACAATAATTCAATAATTATCCAGCATTCTATATGTATGTGTGAAAAACAGGCTTAGTTCTACTATCTCAGTTATAAAGTTATGTAGAATCAGGTGCACCAGAACATGTGCAAATGATTAGCTGATCATCAGGTAATCATCAAGTGATTCCATTTTCAAATAAAATCAGAAACTTTGTCATATCTTAAGTACTCAGGTTTGTGATAACACATCATGTTCAGATCAAAATAAACCTGTGACAGTCTTTGAGACTGTGTATGTGAAGGGTTACAAAGCCATTTCCAAACATTATGAAGTCCATCTTCGAACAGTAAGCAAATGTAGAAAATGTAAAACTGTTGTTAAAATTGAAAACAGTGCGCTTATTTTGCGGTGCGCTTGACGCAGCCTACCGCGAGTTACCGTCAATTCTCGTATAGTACCTCATATAAACCACATGGTACCTCAAGTAAAATAATAGTATCCTTCCCCCCTTTAGGCCGCCCCGCTCCTGTTTCCCGACGGCCTCCGGAGTCCCCAGGGCTCCAGCGCCCGGCACTCCCATGCGATGTGCCCCCTCTCCCCACAGCGGTGGCAGATGACCAGCCGTCGTCGCTCCCCCAGCATCGCTGCACTGGCCGTCTCCCCCTCCCCATCTGATTCCCCGTGCACCCCTCCGTTGGTGCCCACCGGTCTCCTCGAATACGGCATCAGCCTGCTCAGCCAGAGCCAAGGCCTGCTCCAAGGGGACCGGAGCGGCCAGCATCAAGTGGCGCTGCACCTCAGTCGGCGCCAGGGCCCAGAGGAACGCCTGGAGCGCTATCTCCCGGTGGGCCTCCTCCAGGAGAGTTGGGTAACCATGGCAGGCTAAGTAGGCCACGTCTGTGGCTGTTACCTTCACTGTTACCTGGATACCTCTTTATTTAGAATTCACTCTTCCCCCTGCCTGTCTGGCTTCTTTTAATCCTTCTGTGCCCGGATTGCAGCGGGTAAGATGTTTTTCCAAGAAAAAAAGAGAAATTAAAAAAAGAGAATTTTCACCAGAGCCTCTTCTCGAGTCTAATTTTTTGTTTGGAAGGATTCAAGCAGGATTTTAGATGAAAGGCAGCTACCTTAATCAAGCCCAAATCATAATTGAACTCATTCAGAGCCTACATTGCATTTTAGCATTTAATTCTGAGCAGAAGACCCTCACACCTGAAGAAGGCTTGCGTTTTACCATCTTACCACTTTCTTTTTTATTGTCCTGGTGGTAGATTTCGAAGATCGTTTCGCCCTTGCGGTGTTTTCCTGAAGAACAGGCTACGAAGAAATATTTATAAATGAATGTAAAATTCAAAACGGCAATAATACCTTGTAATATGCGCTATAATCGCATATTTCAGATGAAGCCTGCTGTATTTGCTTACCCTTCGCTCTTTGGAAGCTGGGGTGGCAGAAGCACCTCGTCTCTTCCCGTAAAAGGTCTTAGTCTCCATACTGTACTGTGGTCACTGTAGTGCAGGCTCGCAGTTTTTTTTTTTTGTGATGGGAACTCACCCAATCCCTTGGTGTTTTTATGCTTTATTCTCATGTACGGCTAGAATGTGTTCATTGTCTTCCAATGAAAGGCATGTTCCTTTTGCCGAAGTCCGGAGACATTAGAGGCTTGCCACACCCCGACTGTTAAACCAACGTATTAGGACGTCAAAGCCCATTTAGGAGCCGGGCGCAATAATTGTTTTGTTCCTTGATTTTCTGATCTGCATTAATTACAGAAATCAAGTTTCTGCTCTATGCAGACGACCTGGTCCTGCTGTCTCCCACAGAACAGAGGCTGCGGAAGAACCTGGCACTGCTGGAGCAGCACTGTCAGACCTGGGCGATGACAGTCAATCTGGACCAGACCTCAGGGAAAAAAGGTACAAATTCACACTTAACAACAACACATTAACACCCAAAAATGGGTGCAGGGCCGAATTAGACAAGTACCCACTATTGTTAAACATACAGAAAAGAATATTAAAGTATTGGCTTGAATATTAGCCGTACAGAACATTAAAGTGCCCCTTTCCATTCAGCGGGTGTCTGAACCGCTGTGTCCTTATCTTCTGACAGTCGCTGTTGTGAATGTCTGTAGAGTGTATCTTATTTTTAGTACTATATTTTTATATTATATTTCCTATTAATCAAACTTTAAGAGTATGTATCGGCTTGTTCCCCCCTCCCGCCGCTCTCTGTGTACAGTAGAGCCTCCTGTCCTGGATGGTGGAGCCCATACAGCCGTGTCTGGAGAGAATCCAGGGTATCAGCTTCAACCACATGGCTGTGCAGCCTGTTCCCCCCTCCCGCCCCTCTCTGTGTACAGTACAGCCTCCTGTCCAGCTAGTACAGGAGCCTCTACTGTACACAGAGAGGGGCGGGAGTGGGGAACAAGCTGTCCAGCCGTGTGGAAGGCTACAGAACCCTAAACAGACAATACACACTAGCCGAATATTTGACCGAGATATCCAGACACAGCTGGATGAGCTCCACCAGCCAGGACAGGCAAATAAGATACACTCCACAGACATTCAACAACAGATGACAACTTGTGAGTTAGATTAAGAATGAATAAAAGCATTTCATTAATAACGCATTTGCGTTTGTCTGGGTGCTGACAAAGTAAAAAACAATTACTTTTTGACTATGAAGAACTGTGTGTGTGTCTCTCTCTGCTGGCGTTTGTAATCGTTTTTATTTTTAAATACATTTTGGCAAAGTAATGTACCATAAAAGTATTGTGAGACATATTTGGGTTAACATGTTCAGTGTTAAGTGTGTGGTAATTTGTTTGGTGCGAGTGAAGTTTTATTTAATCTCTGACCCAGGGAAAAGTTTTATTTTTTCAAAGAAATGTTTGTTAAAAGAAAAGTCATAGCACTGGCTGGATTCGAACACCCAACGTGTGATGTATAAGTCAGGAACCTAACCCACAGTGCCATTGGCAAGGTCACATGAGGAGTGTTGAAAAAGCCCTACAGAAACAGTATCAACAGACATTGTACAGCGTGTACTATTCTTGTGTTGCTGTACATATAATTATATGATTAATAATATAATTATATCGTTATTAATTTCTTTAGATACGCTATTCCATATTATATTCCCTTTTAATCAAATTCTAAAAGTATGCTTGTAGACTCCGGTATCACGTTAGTTAAAGACGTCGATGCTTAAAATGTTTAGGGAGAAATGGAATACTGGTGTGTATTTGTTCTTTAAAGTACCGAGACCAGCCATATACTGTATGTTTATGTTCCAAAATTAATATTGTTTATGGCCTTCACACGCGTTACAGTATGCTCCTATTCTTTTTATGCTCAGCTATTAAGATTTCCCTTCAGTGGTAAAATTCCATATAAATATTCAATATTAAAACAGGCACAGTAAAGACATTTAAATCTTTCTACGACCGCCCCTGTCGGTCAACCAATCACCTACCGCGGTATTTTGCGTCACGATGCGCGAGGCCTTAGCCAATTACCCGCGGTACGTGTCTGTGCCGTGTACTTTGATGGCTGCATCTGTAGATAGATAGATAAGACTTTATTGATCCTGAAGGGAATTGAGGGAATATATTCACACACAAATATATTAGAAGCTGGCTAATTTAAAAAATATATAAATTAAAAATAAAGTAGAATTTTTGTGTCAAGTTAGGTTCATTTTATGAGGACTCATTGAAGGTCAAAAAATTCTAAATATTTTAAACGACAAAATCTTAAGAAGTATACGTTTTCAGTGTACCAGACTGAGAACATGATCTAAGTACTCACAATCATAAGAATCAAAACTAAACCATAGAAGAGGACACAAGTGAAAACTACGGACAATGCATTTAAAGAACAGAAGGCACTTCTTTAAATAAAAGTTCACTGTAATCTCAAACAAAAAACCCAAGCATCCTGTTGAGGCCTCATTCTTTTAAGAAACAGGTAGAATGAGATCCATGAATAACTTAGTTACTCTCAACTAAACAAGCTAAAATGGTCTATTACTGTCTGTTGTGTTGCTTTTATTCTTAGAGAACTTAAAAATGCATTCCCCCACAACAATACAATGGTGAAACTTCCAAAGCCAAACTCAGCATATGGAACATGAAGAAATATACATTTGTATCAGATGACAAGTCAAACTAAATACAAAATAACAATAGCTTTTGAGACCTACACACCCAAGCGCTCAATACAACATAACAAAAAGCCTCAAAAAAGACTCAATCAATGAAAAAGAAATACAAGCTGAAGTGAAAGGCATCACCACCACTACAGCAAAACAAAAAGCAATATGGATTTTTGCCTTTTTGATGACCCCAGGTTCCTGATTCATAAAAAGCTTCAGTTTACACGGATCAGGATAATTTAATTCCAATCTCTTTTTACTTCCCTTAATTGATCTAATTACATACTTAATTGTGCAAAGTAATCATTTTCCCCAGGTGCTAATTAATTGCTATTACAGAACATACAGTATTTGAGTGCAGAGGTTTATGGATTTAACAGACAAAATATGAATATATTGAACATTAAAAACCAATGTATCTATTTTTGGGTGTATATTTTTAGAAAAAAAATACTGAAAAGATTTTATAAGAGATTATTGATTTTTTAGATGTTTGGTGTTATTTTGTCATTCATGACCTTCTGTGATAAATCTGACTTTGTTGCATGAGTACTGAATAATTTGAGATCTGATTAGGCACAGGTGAAGAAGAAACTTAACATGTTGAATGTAAAGCCTTGGTAAAAATCGAGACTGAAAAACACAGAGAAACATCTTCATACCATTTGCATGTTAGAGGACAGACAAAAGTCAGTGCACCGTGGCTTGCTGTCTGGGGTCTCCACAGCAAGCAATATCTAAGATGGCTGTACATGTTACAGCCAAACATTCTGTTGATGATAGGCTTTCATTGTCTCACCATCTGCCACTATACAGTATATGACATATCATCATGCTTTATATTCTTAATTGTTTTCACATTGTCTCAATGCATCAGACAAACCACATCTAAGAAGAGCTGTGAAGAATGTGAAGAGTCAGGTAAGCAGTTAGCATCTGCAGGCCAGGCATTCATACTGTACATAGACCCAATAATCGCAGTGTTTTCAATGCAATGCAATGTGATGAGATGGTGTGAGCAACATCTAAGGTGAACTCGCCAGCAATGGTGCCAATTCTTGTTTAGTAATGAATCATGCTTTTGTGTAGACCACCCTGATAGATGTTAGTGAGTGTGGCACAGCCTTGAGAGGCTTTTAACACTTGTGATATAAGGTCAGATAACATGTGGCATCTAAGGTTCAGACACCACTGAACAGACCCCCCCCCCCTCCCCCAACAAAACATGTATAATCTGGAGTAATGCATGCTTTGCAAATGTACAGCTTCTGTTTCTTCCATTGGTGTCACATACTGTATTACTAGAGCCTGTGACTTTCACAATAGACACCCTGTTTATGAGAATAATATTAGTCGGCATGTAAATGTACCAAAAGTATGTTATGTCTGTTTGGCAAAATAATAATTCTATTTTCCTAATAATACATTTATGCAATTATAACATTAAAGTTTATTTTGCAACACACAAAAGAAAAGAAATGTCAGGCTTCCAAATGACAGACTTTATATAGCTCATTTCTATGAAGGAACATTTCTTTTTAAAAATGGAACATGTAATAATAATAATAATAATAATAATAATAATAATAATAATAATAATTCCTTACACTTATATAGCGCTTTTCTGGACACTCCACTCAAAGCGCTTTACAGGTAATGGGGTCTCCCCTCCACCACCACCACCAATGTGCAGCATCCACCTGGATGATGCGACGGCAGCCATAGTGCGCCAGAACGCTCACCACACATCAGCTATTAGTGGGAAGGAGAGCAGAGAGTAATGAAGCCAAATCATACATGGGGATTATTAGGAGGCCATGATTGGTAAGGGCCAATGGGAAATTTGGCCAGGACGCCGGGGTTACACCCCTACTCAAAGAGAAATTGTAGCCTAGTCAAAAATTCAGTTAAAATCTATATATACATACTGTATGTTCCTAGAGACTTATGTCATGCTGATACTTACAGATGCAGCCATTCAAAGTGCGCGGCACAGACACATACCGGAGGTAATTGTCACAATGCAAAATACCGCGGTACGTGATTGGTTGACCAACAGGGGCACTCGTGGTGCGTTGGTCGGTCGTAGAAAGATTTAAATGTCTTTACTGTGCCCGTTTTAGTATTGAATATTTATATGGAATTTTACCACTGAAAGGAAATCTTAGTAGCTGAGCATAAAAAGAATAGGAGCATACTGTAACGCGTGTGAAGGCCATAAATGATATTA
This sequence comes from Lepisosteus platostomus, assembly GCF_059453375.1. Classification (NCBI taxonomy): domain Eukaryota; kingdom Metazoa; phylum Chordata; class Actinopteri; order Semionotiformes; family Lepisosteidae; genus Lepisosteus; species Lepisosteus platostomus. The sequence goes on from NC_142617.1 coordinate 22,399,730, forward strand.
ATTTTGGAACATAAACATACAATATATGGCTGGTCTCGGTACTTTAAAGAAAAAATACACACCAGTATTCCATTTCTCCCTAAACATTTTAAGCATAGAAGTCTTTAACTAACGTGATACCGGAGTCTACAAGCATACTTTTAGAATTTGATTAAAAGGGAATATAATATGGAATCCTGTATCTAAAGAAACTAATAACGATATAATTATATTCATGTACCGCAACACAAGAATAGTACTCGTTGTATGATGTCTGTTGATAATGTTTGTAGGGCTTTTTCAACACTCCTCATGCGACCTTGCTGGTGGCGCTGTGGGTTAGGTTCCTGACTCCCATGTCACACGTTTGGGTGTTTGAATTCAGCTGGATTTCTTTGAAAAAATAAAATGGTTCCCTGGGTCAGAGATTAAATAAAACTTTGCTCGCGCCAAACAAATTTGTATTTCTAAATATCACAACATGATCGAATTTAAGTCATTTTAATAACAATGAATAGTCACCTATGCGTTACAATATAAACATTTATATTGATTTAAATTGCGTTTAAATAGCCTTTATTTAAAACCCATAAATAAAGCTGATACTGTTTAGACTTCTAATTATTTAAAACTGTATTACAGCAGCACAATGCACAATGCAACGTAAATCGCTATCTTTGTCTTCTGCGTAATAATGTGCACCTCTCTGTCTAGCAAATTAACAATAGTAATAATAATGAACTTTATTGTATATGGCGCCTTTAAAGGTGGCTCCTCAAAGTGCTTTACAGGATAAAAACAATAACAACAATACTGTTAGGCTGGGCAAATGATTTTTTAAAAAGAAATACAAAATGAGATATAATGATGTGTTCCGGCTTAGACATTAACAAAGAGCATAACACGGGGGCGGCGTAGCGGTCGGCTCTGGCTTTCCCATCTATACCGATGCACTGCAAGTACAACCCCCCTCTCTGTGGGAGTGCTGGCTGTGACTAATTAAACTGGTTTCACAGGTATTTTCAAAGTAGAAGGGGGCGAGATTTCCAGCGAAAGACACCTCCCCCCCAAAACCCAGTAAGTACAACTAGTACTTACTAGTTAAGAAACCTAGGCTCCTCAATGAAATCACTTTAACATGCTAATGCGTTGGTGTAACAGTCCGGGTGTGGGAAGCTTCTAATGTCTCCCGACTACGGCGAAAGGAACCCTTCTTTCATTGGAAGACAATGAACATATTTTAGCCCTAAATGAATTAATAGCAAACATGGTTTACATAAAATACATTTTTCCAAGAAAGTTTAGCCTTTGTCACTAATGAAACCACTTAATAAAGACATAAATATAGAAATCTTAAGATTTTTAAGATACATGACTTTGCTAAAATGTATTTAAAAATAAAAATGATTACAAACGCCAGCGGAGAGAAAGAGTGCTTACTTTGTCAGCACCCAGACAAATATACAATGCTTTTATTCATTCTTAATCAGATGGTGAGAGTGAAGGTTGAAGGTGAGGAAAAAGAAGTGAAAGAGGGGGAAGCTTAATTGACTAGAACAGGGGAGGGATGTTGGTTTTGCATAAGGGGCGGGGGCTATGGAAATGAGGTCTATTTGGGAATGTGGAGTTACATGTTCTGGCTGTTTGTGAATTATCGTTGTTGAGTATGGAGTGTTGAGGTATTGATTTTGTGAAATGCTTAATGTTGAAAATTGAGATGGATTTTGTTTATGATAAAGAGGATAAACTGGGATGGGAGGATGGTTTTGCATAAGGGGCAATTATGATAATTGGAGGAACTTGAGAGAGTTTACGGGCTATTTTTGGTTTGTATTACGAATAATTCGTACAAGATATTGAGATTTGTTGATAATTGGAAGACAGTTTTGCTTTACTGGTTTGATATATTTGATTTTGTATTGTGGTTGTTATCTATGTTTTTGGTTGTTATTATGTTTATATGGTTGTTTTTGTTGGTTGGTCGTTATTATGGTTATTATGTTTATTGTGTCATTTTTGATTATTGGATGTAATAATCAAAAGAGAGAGAGAGAGAGCGCCTTCTTTTTACTTTTGTAGCCAAAGGGCCTTGCAGATCAGATTCCCTTCCCCTTACGGAAAGACAGACACATGTTTTCACAGTTTAGAAGTCGCTATTCAGACACAGGCGAGCGGCCCCTAGATAAAACATCAACTTTATTTAAACTCCAATTAATACTCCAATACTCCAAAGTATTAATGGTTTTTAATTACCGTACTCTTATGGAACATGCCACCAGCCATCTGCATTGAACGATTAAAAATAAAAACGATTATGATTGGCACTCCTGTAGCTTCTTCACGAAACCTCCTTTTTCACGAAACTTCCAACAGAGCTGTTCAACCGGTTTTTATCAGGCACCTCTTCTGTCAGGCGTAAGCGATAAATATACAGTATTTAGCTGAAAAGCTGTACAACGCAAGACATTTCGTTACTCTAGGAGGTTTCGTGAAAAAGCACATTGTGCTGCTGTAATAGTTTTAAAAAAAGTCTAAGCAGTATCAGCTTATTTATGGGTTGTAATTTAAAAAAAAGTCCAAAACCACACTCAAAATGCAATTTAGCACTTTCTGGCGAGAGGAGACCCCCAAATTAATAATGTAACATGCTACTGTTTGTGCATGAACATAGTTACTGTATACTGTTATTTCTTTAGATACGTGATTCCATGTTATTTTTTCATCCCTGGTGGGACCAGGAGTCCATAAGAATCAAGTTATAGGTTTCATTGCGCTTTGACAGATCGTCTTTAAATCAATTGTTGATTTAAAGGTTGACAGTAAATGTTTATATTGTAACGCATACTGTACAGCATCTATTTCTCTATAAAAATCTAAAAGATCATTTGCGCAGCCTAAGATGGCGGCGAATGCACTACAATATATTAGCATACTGTAGAGGAAAACAGTATAAGCATCATTGATATGAGGACTTTTGAAACCAAATTTCCCAAATTTTATATGTGCTTTTCTATATTTATTGTCAATTGATTGTCCATAATATTGCTATTCTAAGCAAGGAGCGCTTCACCCTGCCTGCTGTGGGAAGAGTTGGCTTATTCCTTCCCTGCCTCACCGAGGGCAGACCCTGCCAGGCCCTCGTCGACACCGGTTCGACCATCACCCTGCTGCGGCCTGGTGTTCTGCTGGGCACTGAGGCAGCCAGACCCCCAGGGCGCTCACCGTGCACTTTGGGGCTGCGAAGGTGAAACACCCCTTCTACCTTGCCCCAGTCCGTGAGGACTGTATCCTGGGATTGGACTGGTTGCAGCAAGTGGGTGGTTGCCTTGACCTGGGCGTGAGGGTCAGGGTGCTGCGCCGGGGGTGGCGGGTACCCTGCAGCGGCGAGGTCAGGTGGCAGTTTGTGGTGTTGCGGTCGCTCTGTGGGGCAGTTCTCCAAGCGGTGCACGGCCAGCAGGAGGCTGCCAAGCAGTGACCTCGCCGCTGGAGGGCACCTGCCACCCCCAGCGCAGCACCCCGTCCCTCACCTCCAAGGCCTCCCATAGTGCACAGAGTGCCTTACAGACCGGGTAGGGGCAAGCTTATCTCACCATAGTGGGAGTCAGCTCTGGCACACTCGCCCTGACACCTGCGGCTCCGGCAGGCCCAGGCGACGCCCGCCGCTGCCACCTCCGCTTCCCGCTCCGGTCATCTCACACACCCCAGACACCTCCCGCCCCGCCCACCGTGAGACTGATTCGTTCCCCCTGCCCCACCAACTCTCGCCGGACCAAGTCAAGGCAACCGCCCACCTGCTGCAACCAGTCCAACCCCAGGATACAGTCCTCACGGACTGGGGCAAGGTACTGTAGAAGGGGTTTCACCCTCGCAGCCCCAAAGTGCACGGTGAGCGCCCTGGGGGTCCGGCTGCCTTGGTGCCCGGCAGGATACCAGGCCGCAGCAGGGATTTGGTCAAACCTGTGTCGACGAGGGCCTGGCAGGGTCTGCCCTCGATGAGGCAGGGAAGAAATAAGCCCCGGCTGTGGCCAACCCTTGCCACGGCAGCAGGCGGGGTGAGGCACTCCTTATGGCTTTCCGGAGTGGGGGTAGCATCGCTCAAGGGCGGCCTTCCCCTCTTTAGGCCACCCCGCTCCCGTTTCCCGAAGGGCTCCAGAGTCCCCGGGGCTCCAGCGCCCGGTACTCCCGTGCGATGTGTCCCCTCTCCCCACAGCGGTAGCAGATGACCAGCCGTTGTCGCTCCCCCAGCATTGCCGCGCTGGGCGTCTAAACCTCCCCATCTGATTCCCCGTGCGCCCCTCAGTTGGTGCCCACTGGTCTCCTCGAATACAGCATCAGCCTGCTCAGCCAGAGCCAGGGCCTGCTCCAAGAGGACCGGCGCGGCCAGCATCACGTGGCACTGCACCTCAGTCGGCGCCAGGGCCCAGAGGAGCGCCTGGAGCACTATCTCCCGGTGGGCCTCCTCCGGGAGAGTAGGGTAACCACTAAGTAGGCCACGTCTGCGGCTGTTACCTTCACTGTTACCTGGATACCTCTTTATTTAGAACTCACTCTTCCCCCTGCCTGTCTGGCTTCTTTTAATCCTTCTGTGCCCGGATTGCAGCGGGTAAGATATTTTTCCAAGAAAAAAAGAGAAATTAAAAAAAGAGAAATTTCACCAGAGCCCCTTCTTGTGTCTAATTTTTAGTTTGGAAGGATTCAAGCAGGATTTTGGATGAAAAAGAGCGACCTTAATTAAGCCCAAATCATAATTGAACCCATTCAGAGTCTACATTACATTTAAGCATTTCATTCTGAGCAGAAGACCCTCACACCTGAAGAAGGCTTGCGTTTTCTCCTCTTTTGAGCATGTGTACAATGCTGTTATGCAATTTAAAATAATTAAACAGTATCAACTTAACTCCATTAATATAGGTATCGAGTGGTATTAAATAAATACAGCTTTTTAGTATAGATTACACTTTTCTAAAATATATTTAAAAAATAAAAACGATTACTAATCTAATCTTTCCACGTTTGATCCCAAAATCCCAAGAAAAATAAATCTAAACGGGGAGAAAGCTATGCTGAAAGTTTATTAATATACGTAGAAGACAAAGATAATTTATGTTGCATTTGTCTGATTGTGAATCAAAAAATAAATTTAATTAACTGCTCTCAGTGACAGCTGACAATCCTCCATACACTCAAGTGAAAAATTAGTAATGCCAATGTAAACGTCGGATTTACAATTTGTTGATAATAGAAATTTAAAAAAAAGTCAAAAACCGCACTCAAAATGCAATTTAGCGCTTTCTGGCAAGAGGAGACCCCCAAATTATTGTAACATGCTACTGTTTGTGCATGAACATAGTTACTGTATACTGTTATTTCTTTAGATACACGATTCAATGTTTTTCTTTAATTCCTGGTGGGACCGGCGTCCATAAGAATCAAGTTATAGGTTTCATTGCGCTTTGACAGAAACCAAAATATATCGTTATTAATTTCTTTAGATACGTGATTCCACATTATATTCCCTATTAATCAAATTCTAAAAGTATGCTTGTTGATTCCGGTATCGAGCGTATTCGCAGAAAAGCTTTTTATACATATGTTATTTCACGTTAGTTAAAGACTGCGATGCTTAATATGTTTAGGGAGAAATGGAATACTGATGTGTATTTTTTCTTTAAAGTACCGAGACCAGCCATATACAGTTTACATACTGTATGTTTATGTTCCAAAACTAATATCGTTTATGGATTTCACACACGTTATGGTAAAATTCCATATAAATATTCAATACTTAAAAGGGCACAGTAAAAACATTAAATATACATATACAGTGCCTTGCGAAAGTATTCGGCCCCCTTGAACTTTTCAACCTTTTGCCACATTTCAGGCTTCAAACATAAAGATATAAATTTTTTATTTTATGTGAAGAATCACCAACAAGTGGGACACAATTGTGAAGTGGAACGAAATCTATTGGATTTTTGAAACTTTTTTAACTAATAAAAAAATGAAAAGTGGGGCGTGCAAAATTATTCGGCCCCTTTACTTTCAGTGCAGCAAACTCACTCCAGAAGTTCAGCGAGGATCTCTGAATGATCCAATGTTGTCCTAAATGACTGATGGTGATAAATAGAATCCACCTGTGTGTAATCAAGTCTCTGTATAAATGCACCTGCTCTGTGATAGTCTCAAGGTTCTGTTGAAAGCGCAGAGAGCATCATGAAGACCAAGGAACACACCAGGCAGGTCCGTAATACTGTTGTGGAGAAGTTTAAAGCCGGATTTGGATACAAAAAGATTTCCCAAGCTTCAAACATCCCAAGGAGCACTGTGCAAGCGATCATCTTGAAATGGAAGGAGTATCAGACCACTGCAAATCTACCAAGACCTGGCCGTCCCTCTAAACTTTCAGCTCAGACAAGGAGAAGACTGATCAGAGATGCAGCCAAGAGGCCCATGATCACTCTGGATGAACTGCAGAGAACTACAGCTGAGGTGGGAGAGTCTGTCCATAGGACAACAATCAGTCTTACACTGCACAAATCTGGCCTTTATGGAAGAGTGGCAAGAAGAAAGCCATTTCTCAAAGATATCCATAAAAAGTCTCGTCTAAAGTTTGCCACAAGCCACCTGGGAGACACCCCAAACATGTGGAAGAAGGTGCTCTGGTCAGATGAAACCAAAATCGAACTTTTTGGCCACAATGCAAAACGATATGTTTGGCGTAAAAGCAACACAGCTCATCACCCTCAACACACCATCCCCACTGTCAAACATGGTGGTGGCAGCATCATGGTTTGGGCCTGCTTTTCTTCAGCAGGGACAGGGAAGATGGTTAAAATTGAGGGGAAGATGGATGCAGCCAAATACAGGACCATTCTGGATGAAAACCTGTTGGAGTCTGCAAAAGACCTGAAGCTGGGACGGAGATTTATCTTCCAACAAGACAATGATCCCAAACATACAGCAAAATGTACAAAGGAATGGTTCACAAATAAACGTATCCAGGTGTTTGAATGGCCAAGTCAAAGTCCAGACCTGAATCCAATCGAGAATCTGTGGAAAGAGCTGAAAACTGCTGTTCACAAACGCTCTCCATCCAACCTCACTGAGCTCGAGCTGTTTTGCAAGGAAGAATGGGCAAGAATTTCAGTCTCTCGATGTGCAAAACTGATAGAGACATACCCCAAGCGACTTGCAGCTGTAATCGCAGCAAAAGGTGGCTCTACAAAGTATTAACGCAAGGGGGCCGAATAATTTTGCACGCCCCACTTTTCATTTTTTTATTAGTTAAAAAAGTTTCAAAAATCCAATAGATTTCGTTCTACTTCACAATTGTGTCCCACTTGTTGGTGATTCTTCACATAAAATAAAAAATTTATATCTTTATGTTTGAAGCCTGAAATGTGGCAAAAGGTTGAAAAGTTCAAGGGGGCCGAATACTTTCGCAAGGCACTGTACATACTGTATACAGTACAGTATACATGTTCCAAAATCAATATCTTCTATGAGCATGTGAAAGGCATGGTGAATCTGAGATTCTCAAAAATTACTGTACTTTGCATGATTGGAAACAAATGTGTGATTGGATCAACGAAATGCTGTGGTGTTACTTTTACAAAGGTGAATGAAAAAAAGAATGTGGACCAGGGCAATACTTGTCCAAGGTCATTCATTATACTGTAAATACTATTAGTAATATCTTCGGTAAAGACTTTGATGGTGACAGCTCAAACATGAGAGGTTGAGCTTTATTAGCTCCACCTTGCGGAAATTCAGGATACTATTATTTTACTTGCGGTATCATGCGGTATCATGCCCGCTTGTTTTGAATGGCTGCATCTGTAACATTATGAAACACTATATATACATCAGTATATAAGATTATTATACCTAATAATATTTAATAGTCAATGAAAACCTTTCAATCGTTAAACTACGTACGCAGTATACAGTATAATGTATGAATTGATAAAGAGGTTAAATATAAGATTTCACTTTTGCCGTCTTGTCCGATTGTCTACTTTCTGCATATATTTTGTAGCCATTCTCCCACCATCCATTTCATCTTCATCACAGAGCAGCAGTTAGGACTGCCATTTCCACAGTCAAGCAAGTTAATGTTAAGCTCTAAAATATTATGTGTGCTATCCCTTTATGTTTATCTCATCATAATTGGAATTTGGTTGAACCACAGTTTGTTTGAAACAATGTTTCTACAAATCTATAAGAGCAAGAGAAAGTTCACAGAAGAAAGGAGACCATTTCGTTATATCTACGGTAACTAGAACAGATTAAGTGCTGAAATGTTCAACTGATTGTCATCTTAAATGATATACAAATCCATTTTCTTCTACATAAAAAGGTTTTAAGTAAACCACTTATTACAGATTGTGGTCGCTGAAGACCACACCTGTCTCCTGAGCCTCCACTCAATGTTTATTAAGATAAACGCAAGATAAAAACTTTTTTTTTCAAACCACTCCACAAATTTTCTCACATACAAGTATTCTCCAATATCATCACAACAAAACCATAAAGTTTGTTTCCACAGCTGTGACACTATTGTGCAATAAACCAATAAATGAATGAACTAGCATGAACCCCAATAAAAAAACCCGGCCACCACAGCATGTCAATATCATACCAACAATTGTTACCAACAAAACCACAAAACCATGTTATCATATGAAAAAGGACAACCAGAGCTTTAAAAAAACATGTTTTTTTTAAAAAAACCAAGACAACTGATCAAAATGTCACTTTTTAATCCGATGATGCACTTCCAAACTTCCAATATGCATCAATAAGGCAATCAATAAGCCAGCAAAACAAGACCGCAAAAGCAAAAACCAGCAAATATATATATATCCCATGTTTTTACCTTATTCTGAAGCATGATATCCAATGTAGCCCAGACTAGCTTATCTCCAGACCTAGAGGCTATTGACCGTTATTGCCTGTGTTGTAAATAGTAGTAAATGTTTGAAGCAGGACCAAAGTGCCAGCAGCCATGTCACCCTGCAACTTACAATTGGCAACCCACTAAAGCTAAGGTGTGAGCCTGGTCAGTACCTGGATGGGAGACCTCCTGGGAAAAACTAAGGTTGCTGCTGGAAGAGGTGTTAGTGAGGCCAGCAGGGGGTGCGCACCCTGTAGTCCATGTGGGTCCTAATGCCCCAGTATAGCCCAGTAAACAAGTGCCGTCTTTCGGATGAGACGTAAAACCAAGATCCTGACTCTCTGTCGTCATTAAAAATCCCAGGGTTTTTCTCGAAAAGAGTAGGTGTGTAACCCCGGTGTCCTGGCCAAATTTCTCATGCCTACTAATAATCCCCCTCTATGATTTGGCTGTATTACTTTGTTCTCCTCCCCCACCGGAGAATACTGCGCCTGAGTATCGCAGGTCGCATTTAATGGCAACATCAGCTTAAAGATTTGATTCTAGACGGGCATGCCTGCTGATGCGGGATTAACGCTAGGATGAGTTTGAAGCAGGACCATGAGAAATAAGGCGATCTCATTGGTAAAAAGCAAATTCATTGTATTTTCAGCCATACAGAGCCCTTAGGGGGTAAAACTTCCTCTAGAAGCCTCAGGCTGTATTCCGCCTGCCTTTTAGCTGTCAATCATTGACTCAGAAGGGGTAATCAATCAGTTTTTTATCAGTTTCTTATCAGTGCTCCTTTTTTCACACCAGAAGGCAACTCTGAGGTTTTTTTTCATTGCATAACAGCAGATAAAGGCTCTCTAGCAGTGTCTAAATGCTTTTATAGCAATTGCAATGGTTTTTATTCTTATTATTTTCAATATTTTTATGATTTTTTTTATTATAGGGGTGAAATTTCATTCCAGGTCCAGTCTTCACAAAACATGATCTAGATTTTTTTCTAATTGATCAATTTGTCCCAGATTTTTATCCAAGGTAGTAGTCTACCTAGAACAAGGTTTTCAAATCATTCCCAGGCCTTTTTACATGCATATAGTTGAAAAATCTGACCTCTGAAGACCAAAAAAGCATTTTTGCCTGCTGTTTCTTTTGGGGGGGGGGTTCATATGTTTGTCTAGTGAGTGGACACATTAAGAAATATAAGAAATTTGACTGTTCACACTCAAAGACAAGGGGGTCGCTTCAATTTAAGACCTGAACCAGGCTCCAGCTATGTTCTGCTGCAGAGATATAAAAATGTTTAAGGGGGAGGAAATTCCAGGCAGACATTGGCTAAATGTGTCACTGGGACTAAGTTTAAATACCTTTTTGATTTAGTTTTTTTTACATTACATTGAACGTATACCTTAAAGAAACCCAATGTAAACTAGTTTTGCTTACATATTGACTTCATCGGGACTCATATTCTAATGTCAAATGTGTTTTGCATTATGTTTTACAAATGTTTTTTAAACAGTACTAGTCAATATTTAAGCAAATTGTTATTCTTTATTTGATTGTTAGACTATAAGCATAAACACATAAATACATGCGCATACAGTACATATAGAAATCTACTGCTGCATATGTAATAAAAAAATGTGTAGCGCAATACTGTATTCTTTATCACTAGGGACATACATGAAAAGCTAGTTACGGACAGGGTTAAGTATATGGTCGCTAATACTATTTTCTCTTCAGGTTTGGAATTCATCTATTGGTAATACAGACCACTAATAAAGTATGCATTAAAATTTCATTGTAACCAGGAATCAGTTGAATTGAAACATGAGTGCTTAAATTCTAAATTAAACAGTGTGGTGTATATGGAACCTCTGCAAATGAAAAGTAATAAGATTGTATTAAAAATCAGTGGCAACACGCATTAAGTTTAAAAAGATCTAAAAAATAAATGTTCTTAAAGTCCAGCTCTTTGGCAAAAAATTAAATCAATGTTATTCATTAAAGGGAAACCCCCCCACAATGAACAGTTAATAAAGACAGAGCTGCAACAGCAGTATTGCATAGCTAATGTCAGGCTTGGTGAAACAGCAGACAGATTAAGAGAGGGTGAGGGGCTCACACACAGTAGCTGTCTTGCAGAAAAAAAACATTCTCTCTTCTCCACTTCCTCATTTTTGCCTTTGCACCTTCAAAGCAGCTGTCAGAACAGACCTATAACCCTTTGAAAGGCCCGGGATATATTGCATGTTGGGATGGGTATATCCCACGAATGTTTAATCAGTAGACTAAGATTAAGATGAAGGAATAAAAATATTTTTTAATGTTTTGATTTAATGAAGCAGTAAATAGGCTAGAATTCTCATGTTTTATAACAAAATAGATTTTTTTCAGTTTTTGGTCCTGGTTATTAAGGATCTGCAGAACAATATGTTGTTTTCTATTTCAAAAAATGTTTTTTTATGTTTTTGCTTTAAATTTAATTTGAGTCTATTTACATTCTATTAGGGTAAATGTAAAGTAACATTTGAAGCTAATGTACAGATTTATGTGTTGTGTGCAATGCTGTCCTAACGTATAGTGACAGTCAAGCAATAAGTACTGTAATAGTGATCTTTGTATTAGTATGAATTATAAGGTATTATATAGGTTTTACTTTCAGGTAATTCGATGAACAAATTTTAACATGTTAGAACAAAAGTACATTTTGTATTCAATACAGTCATGTCAAATGAGTGGACGTACTTGGACACTTTCACATTCAATTTCATAGTTTAAAAGTATTTGGTTGTGCAGCCATTTGAGGAAATACCTGCATGAATTCTGCAATCCATTATGCTCACAAAACTCATATAATAATCTGAGATACAGTACTGTGATCCAGCCACTTTGAGTTATTGCTTATACTTAGGCTCTTCTAACTTTTTACTTCAGCATGTAAAATACTATTGTGAGAGTTTTAAAGGAGAATTTAAATGCTATTTTCATACTTCTGGATTAGAAAGAGTCAGAAATGATGAGTGCATTTCAAACCACAGTAAAGGTAAAATGTACATAGTAATATGTAAAACCTCAAATTTACAGGTACATCACAAAATAGACAAAATTTCCAGGTATGTGTAGCACCATATTCTGTGATTCAGAATGAGGCAGCAAAACGTCTGGTGAGGTAAACAAGTAGGCTTGTGAATACATCTGTTTTAATCCAATGGAAATTTTGCTCTCGACTTCGAGAAGGTTTTGCTGACAGACACTACTTGCATGCAGATCACACTGGAACACTTCTCTGAAATGTCTGCTGAACAACCTGCAATTATTCACTCGTATATCGCTTTGCATTTTCATCAAAATGACTAGTGAGCAGGAAGGGCTGCAATTAGCTCAATCTCTCACCCGTGGCAAGACCAGCAGATTGCGACATGGCAACTTACTGTACTTTCATAAAGTTTACGATTTTGAGCTTAATTTGAAATTTGTCAAATTTTACTATAACATCAATGAATTTATATTGTTACCGAGATTTAATAGGTCAGAGAAATAAGGATGCAGTTCCGCATTAATTTACAGAAACAAGTAGACATTGGAACAGTAAATTGGGGAAGTGCTTTAAGGCTACTGGGAATCAACCAGACACAGCACATGATTTCAAAATGTCCAAAATACAATTTATTAAAACACCAAACATGCAACAAAAATGGGAATTAATAACATCAGGGTCAAATATATATATATATTGACTATTACATTTGTTATCAACTACTTATTAAATTAAAAGTCTCACATGACATTCATATTCTCAGACAAGTTATTACTGTTGTGAATTAAACAAAATCAAATGTTTTAGAATAATAGAATAGGTCTTCAGATTACAATACAGATGTTGAGGTTTTATAATTATGCTCATCAAATTCTGACCAAGCATTTCTTGTAGATTTTAAACTCCCTGCAGAAGACAGAGCTGGACTTTACTCAGTAAAGCTGGACTTTACAGATTACTCATTGGTTGGTCATCTTTTGTGTGATTTGCAATGGCTTCTGACACGGGATCTTATTCAAAATGGCCCCCATTGCGGAGCAGACTCAGAGAAACACCAGTTTGGAAAGATTCATCATTGGGTAAGTTGAGAATGGACCAAGTTTATAATGTCCTGGTCTGTGTCATGGACTTGGATATGCTTCTTATAATTGTGGCCCCCTTCAGCTCCATTCCTAGTGCTTTACACAAAACAAAGGTTATTGTCTGGTCAGGGAAAAAGAGATTAGAAATTTTAATAACACTTAATTCTTACTGTAATAATATGCAACATAATATGTCTTGCTACAAAAGAATGCTTAATTTCATTTAAATCTGGAACTTTATTGTTTAAGATTTCCCTTTTTTTTGCTGAACCTCTTGGTTGCACTGCTCTGTGTTTTGTGCCATGGTTGACATAAGATGACAAAATGCTTCTGTAAACAACATCATTCATTCCTCTTCTGCTATCATTAGCACACTGTCAATAAAGATGAGTGTGCCAATTCCAGACCCATGCATGTCCAGCCCATGATATTACTTCCACCATGCATCACCAATGTACTTTTGACACACTTTCAGCTTTCTCAGGTTTATCTTGGTATCATCTGTCTTTAAACTTTAATCCAAAACTCTCCTGGCTCATCTTTGCAAAAGATACTTCTGGCTTTTCTTCTTCTTAGCAAATTATATTCTGTCTTTTCTGTTCATGGTGAAGACATAAGCTGTGTCATTCTCCTGTGAACTGTGGATTTTGATACAGTTTTCCCTGAGTTCTTAAAGCTGTCGATAGTTTCACTAACAGCTTTTTTAGGGCAGAGAATTTAACATCAAGAAAACCGACCGGATTCTGGGCCTCAAGGACTGGAGTTGTATACCTAACAAGATTTTCCTTGATCACTCTGATAGTTTTTTCTAACGCAGATAATTTATTTTGCTAACCCCATTCTTAGTATGATTACAGATCTTAGTTGAGTCTAATTACTAACAACAAATGCCTAAGACATAAGACACACCTGTTAGCCAATGGTTCTTATACTTTTGCTCTTTTGAAATTAAAAGGTTTAACATACAGTACTATAAAATGTGAAGTAAACATAAAATATGAAAAACATATGAGTCATGTTTTTCATGTAAAATTATTAGTTTATATAATATACATATGGTTTGTAGTGAAAATCTCAGTTTAAATTTCACTGTCCCAGTTCCTTTTTGGAGGGCATTGTACAGTATGTATTTATGGACTGTAATGGGACACCATTTCACAGCCTCCTAATACATTAACAGCTGGCATATCTAGGCAAACTTGTTTGCTTTAAAATTCAGAAAAATGTGCATTTACCTGATGAAGAAGATTTGCACAGTGCATTGGAGTAGAAGGCTTAGAAAAATGGGCTTTGAAAGAGTAAAGAGGTTCATTTATTGGCTTTGTACTAAGGTTATATAAATAATCATCCCTTAGTCTAACAGGCTTTATTGAAGTAACATGGCTCATCAGCATGTGGCAAGTTCAATTTAAAACTGAAAAGCTAATAGCCAAATAGGGACCACACCAAAATTAAGGCTATCTGATGGGACAATGGACTTGGAACTCTACAAAAAGAATTTACGCCAGAGTAAGTGGCTTGAACCCACAGCAGCAGGCCACTTACCTAGGGAATGTACTAGAGGGGGAAGCTGCAAATGTGCCATTAGAACTCACAAGAGAGAACATGAAGAACATTTACAACTTGATGGCAACAGTGGACAGCTACTTGGGCAAGTGTGAAGCCCCTGCAGTTGCCTGGCAATGCCTGCCTGAGAGTGTGACAAAAAGGAGAACCTGGGCAGATGTGGAGCAGATATCTGGTTATTAATGAGTAGGGCTTTCCCCAGATGTCCAAGTGAGAGGGTGGACCAACTTGCGCTGAACTAATCTGTGCAGACTCTGACCCCTCTGGTGGTGCTTGAACAACATGTAGCCCTAGCTGGCCCACCACTATGGAATGGGCTCTGACCACAGCTGAGCATACATAGTCCATCCTGGGAGAGGTAATGCAGATAACTGTGGGAATGTCCACAGATGTTGGTCACCTGAATGTCTGAAACACTAAAGAGGGGAAGACCCTAGGCTCCCAAACTTTGCTGGTGCTGCAGAAAATTGGGAGATATGGCAGCTTGCCAGGCACCACAGAGGAAGAAAGCACTACAGATTCTGGGAAATACTAACAGGATGGCATAAAGATCTGCTGTCCCATCACATTTCACCTTCCCCTGGCATTACTCAAGGACTTGAATGAGTTGGAATGATCCATGGGGGCCCCGTGTTAATGGCAGAATGTGCCAAAACAGGTGTTGCTTTGTCAGCCCTCTTGGTTACTGAGTCAGCCATCTCCCTTTTACATCCTGGAGCTGTACCTGCAGAAACTCTGGACTGGCACTGTCTGGCTCAGTCACAGGGCAAACTTTCCCTCTACAGTGCAAATTCCTGCTCTGTCTGGGCATGCAACGATTCTACCATTCATTTTGGCTTGCAGACGTTCCAGACTCATGCATCCTGGGCCTTGACATCCTACAGCAGTTTCATGCCAAACTAGACTTGTTAGTTCTGCATGTCCTGGGGGGGGCAACCAGTCCCCTTTGCAACAGCATGGGAAAATGCAACGTATACCTGTGCACTACAAAAGAAGCACCAGTGGAAAATAGAGTGCTCCCATCAAGCTAGTGCCGGTGAAAGGTCACACTTACCTCTTGGTACCAGCACAACAGCTCAGGAGAAACCATAAATCACAATGGAAGATGACAGCAGAGGTTCCAGGGCCACTTTACGTGCCAGACAAAAGTGACCCACAGTGCGGAGTAGTGCAGCGAGGGGGCAGCAACAAGAAATAACCATTGAGGGTCACAACAGAATAAGACAAAATGGTGGAGGGCCTTTTTGCAGCACAGCAATGAGGGACTGAGTAAGGAGGAGCAAGAACACCTAAGAGCAATACTGAGAGAGTATACAGATTTTTGTGGCAACCAAGGAAGATTGCACTCATAAGAAACCTGGTTCAGCACACCATTGGCACTGGAGATACTATCACATTCTCCCCCACCTCCTGGCCACCCAAAAGCGAGCCAAGGCAGAGGAAGCAATCTGGTGTATGGATGCAGTAGGTTGAGCCCTCTGATAATCCTTGGTATACCCCTGCTGTCTTTACCTGAAAGAAGGATGGTTTGCTGCTGGTATGTACAGACTACAGCTGGCTCAATAATGTCACCATGTAGAACTCTTATTCCCTGTCTTGCATTGATGAGACATTGGATTCTGTCTCAGGGTCCTGCTGGTTCAGCCCTTTGGTTTTACGCAGTGGTTATCGGCAATTTGGGGTGGGCCACGAGGAGACTGCCTCCTCCTCCTCGTCCTTCTTCCAGGGGTGCTTTATAAATGGCTGATCCTGCGCTCTGACTCCACGGAGAGCAAGCTGGGGTATGAGAAAAAACATTCCTAATGCAAGAAATTGTATGTGGCTAATAAAGTGATCTTATCTCTTATCTCGCTTATCTTATAGGTTATAGAGTGTGGCAATACATTGTAATGCCTTTCGGACTGTACAAAGCCAGTGCTGGCCTCAGCAGTCTGGCTTTCTCTTATAATAAGATCACTTAATTAGCCATATACAATATCTTGCAGTAGGAATTAGTCTTTACACATACCCCAGCTTGTTCTCCATGAGACACAGACGGGGAGAGTGAAGCTCAGGGTCAGAGTGCAGGGTCAGCCATTTATACAGCACTCCTGGAGCAGCTGGGGTAAAGGGCCTTGCTCAGGGTCCCAATGGAGTAGGATTCCTCTGCTGGCCACGGGATATGCACCGGCAACTTTCTAGTCACAGGCGCAGATCCCTAGCCACAGTGCTACCGCTCACCCCAAAGTAGGGGGAGGGACTACTAATAGTAGTTCCTCAAGCAGACAAATACAACTTGGCCATAGAGGAAATGAACTGCAGTGATATACTGTATAAAGATGTCTTTTCAGAGTGCACAGAGTGTAAAAAGCATGTAAAGATGCAGCCATTCAAAATGCATGGTACAAACCCGTACTGTAGACAACTACCTACAAACCACCCCGGCATACCGCGGTACGTGATTGGCTGGCCAAAATGACCGACAGGGGCCCTCGTGGTGCATTGGTCGGTAGTGAAAAGATTGAATCATTTAATCTCTTTACTGTGCACATTTTAATCCGCTTAGTATTGAATATTTATACAGAATTTTAAAACTAAAGGGAAATTTTAGAAGCTGAACATAAAAAGAAAGGGAGCATAATGCATCTGAAGGTCATAAACGATATTAATTTAGGAACATAAACATATTATGGAAACTGTATATTGCTGGTATTGGTAGTTTAAAGAAAAAAACACACCAGTACTCCATTTCTCCCTAAACATTTTTAGCATCAAAGTCTTACATGTGGTTATTTTGGAAATGTTTTTACATGCTCCTTCTGACCATATTACTGTACGTTTATATACTTTGTGAAAATTGATCATTTTAACCTCTTCTGCGAATACACTCGTTATCGAAGTAAACAAAAGCATACTTTCTGAATTTGATTAATAGGGAATATAATATGGAATTATTTATCTAAAGAAAATATAATTATGTATATAACGATATAACGATATAATTATATTCAGGTACTGTAGCACAAACAGTAGTATAAAACTTTCCATTGATATGTGTACGGCTGTTTCAGTGGATGTCACATGATGAATAGTGGCGTGACAGTTTAAGTGACTCATAGTGTCATATTGCCTGAATTACGTACTATGCCTACATCTGCGAAACACCTGATCATCTACTCTAAAGATTTCAGTGCTTTGTGTATATTCTAATCGCAATAGGGGCAGGGATATTTTGCTTTAACAAAATATATTTACAAATCCTTTCACCTGGCAATCTACCCAAATGCCCAACTTTCTGAGAAGTCCTCTATGAAACCATGTTCGCTGATATTATTACTGACAATAAATATTATCGACAACATGTATGCCATACGGCAGACGCATTACTGAAGCTAAAAGTTTAGCCTCTGTCACTAATGTAACCACTAAATAAAGACAAATATAGAAATCCCTATGTTACAAACTGTATATGGCCGGTATTGGTATTTTAAAGTAAAAATACATACCAGTATTCCACTTTTACCATAAACATTTTAAGCATCAAAGTCTTACATGTGGTTATTTCGGAAACATTTTTACGTGCTCCTTCTGACCATATGAAGTTTAAGTGTCTGCGGGCACTTTTCCTGTCCGTGGGGGGAAGGGGGACTGTCTTTCAGTAGAAGGTTAGCCTATTCTACTCTGAGAATGTAGAAGGGGGGTTGGGTATGGGAGTGCCCGCGGTCATTTAATTAGTATTAAGATTCTTGCGAAGATATGGACATAAGAATATTCGTGCATGGTCAAAAAATTGCATAAAAATGACAAAGTGAAGGCTGTACTTTATACACAAAGCAAGTGTTCTCACAACTCTAGGAGGTTTTGTGAAAATGCTACAGGCGTGCCAAAATTGTTTTTGAACTTCAAGCTAACATTACCCGGGTTTGTATTCTCAGATTGTGAATAAAAAAAGGCATTTAATTAAACACACGTTTGCGATTTTAATCAAAATGGGGTTAGACCATTAGACATGCAATACACTTCCTCATGATCATCTTAGAATCTTAAGCTTTTAAGTTTTTTTTTTACTTTTTAATTATACACTTTAATTTTGTAAACGCAACACACATTCCATACAGATACAGTACAGTCACATTCTCCTGTCTTCCTGTGGTGTAAAACGAATTAACAGGTGATTGAGATAACAATGCATAGGCCACTGAGTGGAATGTTCTCAAGTGTAAAAAGAGAAATTCTGTGTCGCATTAACTAACTCTTCAGTTTATTCCGCCAGATAGTACATGAATATAATTAGGAACAAGTAATAGGTTTATTCCATGCTGAAAACACAACGTTTCGGCCGTGGAGCCTTCTTCAGGTGTGAAACTTTGTGTTTTCTTTCTTCTCTTTTCAGCATGAAATAAGCCTATTACTTGTTCCTTATATATAGTAAATGTGTAAATTATATAATGCTTATTACTACAATCCTAACTACAATCAAACAGAGAGACTTCTAGTTATACTATAACAAAAATTAATCATGTAGAGAAAATAGTAGTTTGTAAAGGGGAAGGTGGACTAATTGTGCAGGTTTTGAAGATAAAAAATATCTGATTATGGCATATGACAATTACACAAATCTAACCTAGTTATACTAATTTTTATAAGAACAATTTCAGCAGATAATTGTCACACCCTCTGCAGCCAGAGGGCGCTCCTACTCTGTCTTGTCCCCAGTTTCCGGTGCTTTGCTGTCCTTCCGGTGTCTCTCTGTCTGGGGCTCTATATTTCCAGGTCACTCATCCCCCTTGGCTCAGCATTGATGTTCGGATATCCTGAGACCCGCCAAGCACCAGGCCGCCGTTCCTTCCTTGTCCTGAGGGCATAGGTTTCTACACGGCAATTCCTGAACTCCTGCACTGCTGAGCCCGGGCCAATTCCCCGTTCCGCCGCTTCGCATAGGGTCTTTTTCCGCTCTCCTGCCATTTCACGGTTCATCACTTCTGACATCCGAGACAGAATGCTGAGCCATTTCCGACCCTGAGAGCGGCAATTTTGTCTTTCCGCAGCTTTTTCTTTTTTCGCTGGGATTTTTTTCAGTTGTTCTATTCTAATTGCAGGATGCTACTCCTGACTTCCATGCCTGTGAGCGGGTCATTCAGTGGTATGGCGTCCCGACATCCACTTACAAATACCTGGCTTTCCTCAGGTTGTCTCTCCTGGCATCCATGATTGAATGTTGAGCTGGCTCTCCCATCCTTATTGCTGGATATCACTCTGGTCATCCGTGCCTGTGAGCGGGACCCGTGCCTGGCTTTCCTCGGGTTGATCACTCCGATATCACTGATAGGATGTTGATCTTTTTTCTGCTTTTCTATTCTTATTGCTGGATATCACTCTAGACAAAACCAAACCAATTATTCTTTGACACCCGAAGAAGGCTCCATGGCCAAAACGTTGTGTTTTCTTTCTTCTTTTTTTCAGCATGGAATAAACCTATTACTTGTTCCTTTGCAGCCTACTCATGCTGACGCGGCTGCCCACATGAATATAATTATATCGTTATTAATTTGTTTAGATACACGATTCCATATTATATTCCCTGTTAATCAAATTCTAAAAGTATATAATCTTAATATGGTCAGAAGGAGCAAGTAAAAACATTTCCAAAATAACCACATGTAAGACTTTGATGCTTAAAATGTTTAGGGAGAAAGTGGAATACTGGTGTGTATTTTTTCTTTAAAATACCAATACCAGCTATATACAGTTTACATTATATGTTTATGTTCCTAAATTAATATTGTTTATGAGCATGTGAAAGGCATGGAGAATCAAAGATTCTTTGTATGATTAGGAAATGAATACATGATCAGATCAATGAAATGCTGTGGTGTTACTTTTTGTAGATGAAAAAATTGTCTTTGTTTACAAAGATGCTTACAAAGTACGTGGACCAGGGTAATACTTTGAGCTTACAGCTTGTCCATGGTCCAATGACGCATTTAATTGCGACACACCCATCATGTTGTACCGCAGCATACCCCGCTGGTTTTGAATGGCTGCATCTATAATTACCAAGATGCAGTACTTCCATACTTGACATCTATTGATATCAATAATAAATGTCTAATTGCATCATTTTTTCTCTGCAGTATTTATCTGAATTCACATAAATTAGTGGCACCAAGCACTTATAATTAATGCCCTAAAGCAGTGGTTCTCAAACTGTGGTACGCGTACCGGCAGTGGTACGTGGAGTGCCGCCAGGTGGTACGCCAAATGACCCTGGAACTGTGTCGTGTGCGCTGAAAAATCGGGACGGGTTTTCATATTTTGTATTTTAATACGTGCCGAATACGCAGCCTACGTACTACGATACAGTGCGCGCTAATACTTCAGTGGACACAAGAGATACTCTGTAATTCTATACCACTCTATAGAAATGCGTGCTACGGATGCAAGTGACCAATTGTATTTTAAAAAAGCTACTGTATCTCCAGCAAAAATGAGAAAGGAGAATGTGCGTGATTTTGGAACAATGCCAACGTTGTAAACACAGGAATGCATAGAAATACGTGCTACGAACGAAGGTAATCTTTTGTGAGCACACGAAAGCATGATAACGGAAAAATATTTAAGAACTGTTCTAATTTGAGAAAAATACACCGAGCGTCTCTGTGTTTTGCTCCCATGCGCATGAAATAAAAACTTTAAATAAATACGGAAATAAAAACGGAAACGCTGATGCTTGCGGATTGCTAAAGCAGGTAAGCTACACTATTTTTGAAGAACCTTATTTACCGTTGGCAAAAGAACTGACACATATTATGCGTAGAGAAAAAGCTGCTAAACAGCTCGTCCTGCTGCCCCCTCCCCCTGAAAGACACAGTCATTCATAGAATTATTGAAATGAAGGATTATATCAAAAGTACACTGATAGAGTGCGTTAAGATGAGCAGATGTTTTTCACTGCAATTAGATGAGTCTGTAGTCGATTTGGCCAATTTGCTCGTTTACGTTATGTACGAGTTTGAGGGCATGTCCCATGAAGACTTTCTGTTCTGTAAACCGCTACCAACAGGAACTACAGGAGAGCACATATTTCAGCTTCTGAATGAATTTATCGAAGAGAATGGCCTCGACTGGATAAAATGCGTCTGAGTTTGTACAGACGGTGCTAGAGCAATGACAAGCTGACATAACGGTGTAGTTGCACGAATTAGATAGGTTGCTCCAGAAATTAATGTACGCATTACAACATCCACCGCGAGACCTTTGCCGTCAAGAAAATGCCTGACGATTTAATATCTGTTAGACTCTGTTGTGAATTGTATCAAGGCTCGAAAAATTAATTCATATCTGCTTTGCTCAACTAAACAGGTTCACCCCTCTCACTGAAATTGTGTTTTTTTATTAGTTGTTGTTAATGTTTTTTTTTCTGTAAAACACTTTGAGAAGCCACCTTTAAAGGCGCTATATCAAATAAAGTTTATTATTATAATATTTATTATATGTATGTGTGAGTGTGTGTGCACGCGCGCTCATGTTGGTCATTGAGAATTTCTGGGGTTCCTATGAGATGATGACTTGTAGGTGGTACTTGGATGCCTTGGTTGGATTAGGGGTGGTACTTGGTCCAAAGAGTTTGAGAACCACTGCCCTAAAGTACCACCTTTTAAAAGGAGTCAATGCAGAGTACATTCCCAGGTGATCCTGCTCCAAGAACAGTTTGGAATTGGACTGCAAATATTTAGATATCTGTAGAACACCTGCTATATCCCATTTAAGCTTCTTTTACTTTTCTTGTAGATTGCAGCTGGCAATGGGAGTGGGAATCCCTAGTAATATGTATAGTGAGCATATTTTACAATTCCTTCGTACTATAGTGTTTGAGTATTAGGTTTACTTCTGCTGTGAGAGTCTGTTTTTTCTTTAGTATTTCATGCATTTGTGTTAAAGTTGAAATTAGTATAAATTCAAACTTAAACTACTAGTGTATTATTTTGATTCATCCAACTTGTACATTTTCCAGAAGCAAGATTTGTATAAACTATATAATACATTTAATATCCATAATATATTTAAATATTCTATATAATCAATCACTTAAGAACAGAAAATTGAACACAAATAATTTAAATTGAATATTTCTCGAGAAATATTGTGTTCTGCCTGCTTGCCTGCCTGCCTGTGTTGACCTGCTGGGAATATCTCCTCTCAGCTGATCTATTTTAAATTATCAATTAGGACTTTTTTCAATTTTCCCTTTTTCTATATAATACAGAGAGGATTATCTTGCTGTGCTCCATCATTATCCTTTCCCCTTCAGTGACTCTGTGGCAGTACTGCCCTCACTCACACTGTTTTCCACTGGTTCTGCAGGTTGGAATCCTGGACTCTCCTCTGCTGGCCTCAACCTTTATTGATTCCTGACATTACTCCTGGGCAGAATCCGTTGTCCAGTACCCCAAGATTTCTGGTCAACTGCCCTCCTCCTGCTCTGCTGAAACAGCCTGCACATCCAGCTAGTCTTCGCCCTGCAGGGCTGCTCCTCTGTTCTTTGTCTTGCAGCATTGCTTCTTCAGTTTTCATCTGGCACCACACCTAGTTCATGTCTTTGTCCTGCAGCACTGCCTCTTTAGTCTTCACCCAGTACTGTACTCCAATCTAAATCTCACCCTGCACAGAGGCTCCAAGCCTTCACTCTGGAATCCTGGAGCCTACTCCACTGGCCCCTTTTTTGGTCAATCTAGCCTTGGTCACTTAGTAACTGTCTTTTCTTTTTCTTTCCACTCCTGAGCCATCTTCCAGTGCCCCAGCAGAGTCTTTTTCTTTCCTGGACTCCAGTGCAGGAAAGCCATTGATCAAGTTGCTCCTGTTTTGTCTTTAATGCTATCCTGTAGAGTTCCTGAGTGCCTATGGAAGAATGTGAATGTCTTTCCTCAGTGGAACAGCTAAAGTACATGGACATACATGACACAGGGTAAGTCTTGAATGGTATCTCTGGATAAGTGCCATCAGCAGGATAATGCTGTCCTACAAAGGGACAAACTGGGTGCAAAAAGATCACTATTTGAAAGCGTGAAAAGTGACAATGCTGTAAAAAAAGAGATTTATCTTAAAATTGATGATGGGCAAATTTAGCTGTCATCAGCGCTGTGTATTTTTGTTTTCTCTTCTGCTCCATTTACCAGGATTAATGTAGTACACTCTTATCACCAGAATATTTGTGCAAACGGAACAATAATGCACTGTAATGAAATATTTGCAGTTCTAGCACAGACAATTTAATAAACAGCTCTCAATTTAGTTGAATTTTCCCATGGGAGTGGACAAAACAATATTTTCTGGCAAAGAAAAGAGCTGATTACCCTGTTGTGCTATAGGTCTATATATTTATGTTTTGTACATTTACGTTTAAGGCATTTTGCCGAAAAATGATTTCTTTTGGGTTTTGAAATCTTTTAGAAGTGCTGTTGTTTTTCCTCATGAGTTGGTTTTAAGATAATACAGGATGTTTAAAGCAATTGTAAATGGTTACAAAAACAAACTGTAAGGGCTTAGCTTCGTCTGCATCACTATTAAGCTTCATTATTATTAAAGCATTTCTTCATTTTTTAGAGAAAGTTTTGAATAACCTTGAGAAATTTAAAATAGAAAGAAAATATTTTTTCTTAAGGGAAGTTACAAAATAGTAATACTTTCCAAATAAATGCTAAATTAGTGGATTACTTACATATTTTTCTTCTACATCTTTTGCTTTTAATCTGGACAAGTGAATTTCTACAGTTGAACAAATCCCATAAAGGTCTTTACCATGCAAGTAATGTTTCCTTAATTTCACTGAATTCTTAATACACAAGAGAAGGCAGGCATAGTAAAATAACTTGCAGTGAGACTAAAACAGGAGTTTATGTCTTCCTACTTAAGTGAACAAACAATAATAAATATTATATTTTCTTAGTGCAAAAACTGACATCGTGGTCAGATGTTTTTCTCTCATTTTCAGTCCTTGTTTATTAACCACTCTTCACCTGTATTTTTTTGTGAGATCTCCTCACAAAAAGATGTTATATTTTTTATGTTATAACATTAATATTCCTCCCTGGTTTGTTCTCAAAGTGAAAAACTATTTTTCATTTTAAAAAATTGTGAATTCTATTGGAGAAATCTTTCCTGCTTCCCCTTAAAAGGAAGTCAAGAGTCCATCTTAGAAGTTCAAAGAAGTATTTATTGCATCTAAAGAGAGGTTTCATTGTATTTTTCGGTTCGGTTCAGTTCGGTGTAATTCAACTAAACATTCCTTAAATATTTTTCTGTTATCACGTTTCCATTTAATTTCCAGATTGGCAGTGCTCAGAAATCATGCACATTTTCTTGTTTCCCTATTTTCTAAAGATAACTTATTTTAACACAATTGGTTAGTTTTGTTCGTAGTGTGCATTCCTATTAAAATAGTAAAAAATTACATATTAGCCCTTGTGGCCAGCATTCTTCCAATCCAGTTCAAACCAGTTCTGAATGTCCACCTTCTTAAATATTGTAACATCAGCAGAAATGTGTGTACAAATTCAGAGACCCACTCAACAATATTTAAATCTCAGTTGAAGTTCTGACAGAGTACAGCGTTTCTATTTCAGTGACTTATCTACCGAAAGAGACATACAGGCTGAAGATTAATTTTTAAATCTAAATAAACACTCTTTATCTATATATGCATATTTTTGTTTGTAGTCATATTATAAAGTAGTGTTTAATTATTTTATATACATATATAATATATTTCCAATTTTAATCATTTTTAAACTGAAGAAATAATTTCAGAAAGGACTGGTTATGGGTATTGTCTGTTCATAAAATGCTTCTACTTTGTAGGCATATTGTACTATCTAGTTTAACTTGTGCTTTTTTATGGTTATATGTATTTAACTAAGTGAAACATATGCTTTCTTATAGTCATAAGTACTTCAGTTTTGACCAACATTTATTATTGGTTTGTCATTTTACCGCAGAACAAAAATTAAATGTTCTCTTTGGATGCCTGGAGCAATGGAAATCACTTACTGAGGCTAAATATTCAGATCAGGCTCTGAGAGAAGTGCTTGCTGAGGTAAGCCATTTGAAGCAGCATTACCAAGGTCAGTACATCACCAGAAGTAAATGTGATAGGAGAGCTGGTACAGTAGGTTAAATATTAAATTTATTTTACCCCTGATATCCCCAGCAAAATTTAACATCCAGCCTGCTTCTTTCATTGTGCTATGAAAAATGTGAACAATACAAAATATACAATATATGCTGAAAAAATCAAGTTGTACATTTTTAGTTCTTCTCAATTCACCTTAGCCTTATATATATTATACCTCCAGTAGAAGAACATACAACTAGTAAGAGAAAAATGTAAGTTTTGTTTTGAAAAAGGAAGATTATTCCTGCTTAATTTCTGCTGTCCTGTTTTACATCAGCTCAAAACGGACCAAATCAAAACCAAGATTTTGAAGCACTGTTTCACCATCCTCAGTTAACGAGGAAGAAAAATAAAAATACAAAAAGAAAAATAAAGTTTAACAACAGACTAGTAAAGGGATGTTTATTTCTTGATGAGATTGTACTCATCAGCAGTGGGGAAATGACATTAAGGTCTGAAGTCAGTCTTTCACAAGATGAACATGATTTACAAAGTATATTATATGACTGATTGTTAAGCAACTTGGCTCACCGCTATGACGCGTGCACCAGGAGAATTCAGAATCCATTCATGCATTCCTACAAAACACACTTTCAAAACCATCCTTCCTCTTTCACTCCATGTGTTCCATAGCATCAACAGCAGGAGAGATGCAGTTCCCATTCACGATCCTTTCAGCTTGCAGGAGCTTCAGAAGTCATAGGGGTTCTGTTGTATAACTAGTTTATATTATAATGGCCAAATCAATCCTGCTCAGCCCTAGCCGAGTTTAGCTAATACACACTGCTGACTGGGGAATATTAGTCGCAGCTGGCAAAACTAGACTCAAACCTGTGTCAATTGGAGTACAGTATAAAACAGACTTTTCCATACACATTTTAAAGTGTATTGCTGTGACCATCTTTTTACATTAAGAGACTATAAAAATGTAAAATTATAAAAACAAATTCCCAAGAAACATTGGCTTCAATCTAATATGTATATGAATTTAAAAGATACATGGTAAAAATGCTGGATAGGTTCTTAAACAATGCTGAGCAGTACGACCAGCAACAACCCTCTTCACATTACACAGATGCTCGTTAGTTGCTTTACTGCCTATAATTTGTCACCTTAAGCAAAAGCACAACATAAGGAATTTGAAACTGCTTGCATTGGTTAGTCTTCCCTATAAATCTCTATTTTATTGCATGCAGTAATGAACTGTGGCTAAATTAATGACTCAAGCAAAGCAACCTTGGAATCTCGAATTCTTCTGTAATAAAGGTGGAGGGCATAATACTAATTCAAGTAGTATTTTAGAACAGTGGCTTCAGTCATTTGTTTAATACAATGATGGATGATACATCAGTAATTGTTCTACATAAATAAATGGACTTAGGTTAGTTTATAAATATAATTTGGGAATTACATATTTATATGAATTCAAAGCAATATGATAAAATGGAGAAGTGTCTCCAGAGAGACAAGATGGAGAAAAGACTTTAACCACATCTCTATTTCCACCACTTTGCCTACTTTCCACCAGTTTGTTAAGTGCCCGACCAGAGAAAACAAAACAATGGACTTATTATATGCCAATGCTAAGGATGCATATAGTTCCATAGCCCCCCCCCCAGATCAGATCACAACCTTGTCTTGCTTACACCACTATACACGCCTATTGTCCAGCGTCAACCTGCGACCATGAGGACTGTGAGGAGATGGTCTCTGCAGGCTATGGAGGATCTACGTGATGCTTTGGAGGCTACCGACTGGGATGTGCTGTGCAAAACACATGGGGACGACATAGACAACATGGTGGACTGTGTCACTGACTACATTAACTTCTGCGTAGACAATACCATCCCCACCAAAGACGTACACTACTTTTCCAATAACAAACCCTGGATCACCAGCGACCTGAAGGCTCTTCTGAATGACAAGAAGAGAGCCTTTAGGAGGGTAGATAAGGAAGAGGTCAAGCGTGTACAGAGGGAACTAAAGCAGAAGTTAAGAGAGAGCAAGGACACCTACAGGAGGAAGGTAGAGGACAAGCTGCAAAGGAATAGGGTGAGAGATGTATGGAGCAGCATGAGAGAGATCACTGGCTTCAAAAAGGCTGGGGGGCCAACGAGTTAAACCAGTTTTTTAACAGGTTTGATTCAGGGCCCTCTGTGGCTCAACACCCATCCCCCCACAGCCACACGCTCCCTAACCCTTCACAGCTGCTTCACAGCTCCATCCCCCCACAATCATGGCCGCCTACAGCTATGACCCCCAACAGCTACTCACCCCCCCAACCCCCACAGCTGCCATTCTCCAACACCTCCACCGTTAACACCTGCAGCACTGACAGCACTATGAGCACCATCCCCCAGGCCAGGCTGACCATCACGGCTGACCAGGTGAAGAAGGAGCTGAAGAGGCTGCACCAGGGTAAGGCCACAGGACCAGACAACGTCTGTCCCAGAGTTCTGAGGGCCTGTGCTGATCAGCTGAGCAGAGTGCTCCAGCGACTGTTCAACCTGAGCCTGCGCTTGGAGAGAGTCCCTGTGCTCTGGAAGACATCATGCCTGGTCCCGGTACCAAAGAAAGGGCGTCCCTCTGTCCTCAACGACTACAGACCAGTTGCACTGACTTCTCACATCATGAAGACACTGGAGAGGCTGGTCTTATCCCACCTGAGACCCCTGGTTAGCTCATCACTGGAAACCCTACAGTTCGCCCACCAGCCTAATGTTTGTGTCGAGGATGCGATCATCTACATGTTGCAAAGGGCCTACTCACACCTGGACAGGGCTGGCAACACCGTAAGGATCATGTTTTTTTACTTCTCCAGTGCCTTCAATACCATCCAGACCTTACTTCTGAGGTAAGAGACAAGATGTAAAAAGGGTTAATAACTTAAGTCAGTTCTGCCTGAAAATTAGACTTCTAAGCAACAGGGGTTTATGGCAGGAAAGGGGGTTAACTGATAAGGATTCCAGATGCGAGCAAGGAGGGGGCATAATCTTAAACTGACCATTTGGCCAGGGCCTCTTAACTGGCCAAATACCATGAACCCCCCCCCCCACCCCCTTACCATAACACCGAATGACGTCTGAAGCAGCAAGCAAGGACTATATAACCTAAAAGTTTGTACCGGCACATCGAACAATACTTCGGTTTTGTTGTTTCTTGCGGGAAACAAGACTTCAGCTTTATTGTTCCTTGCATGCAATAAACTCATCTGTTTTACTTCATCTCGGGATCAAGAACCTTATTCCTTCTGTTACAACACTTCTAAGGAGGAAGCTGGAGGAGATGCAAGTCGATGCCTCCATGATCTCGTGGATCACTGACTACCTGACAGGCAGACCACAGTCTGTGAGACTTCAGAACTGTGTGTCTGAACAGGTAGTGAGTAACACAGGGGCTCCTCAGGGGATGGTTTTTTCTCCATTCCTCTTCACCCTCTATACTTCGGACTTTAAGTACAACTCAAAGTCATGTCACCTGCAGAAGTTCTCAGATGACTCTGCAATTGTGGGATATATCAAGGGTGAGCAGGAGGAGGAGTACAAAGGACTGGTCAGCAGCTTTGTGGAGTGGTGTGGGGAGAACCACTTGGAACTGAATGTAACAAAGACAAAGGAACTGGTGGAAGATTTCAGAAGGAAAAAGGTCAAACCTACTCCTGTCTACATCCATGGGAGTGGTGTGGAAATGGTGGACTCGTACAAGTACCTGGGAGTGCATATCGAAGATTGACTGGAATGGTCTAAGAACATCAAGGCCATCTATAGGAAGGGACAGAGCCGACTTTACTTCTTGAGGAGGCTCAGGTCCTTCAATGTATGTAGTAAGATACTACATATGTTCTATCAGTCGGTGGTAGCGAGCGCCATTTTCTACGCAGTGGTATGCTGGGGCCCTGGGATTAGAGCAGTGGATTCTAAAAGGCTGAACAAGATCATCAGGAGAGCAAGTTCTGTCATTGGACTGACCTGGACCCCTTGGAGGTAGTGGCTGAGAAGAGAATGGTGTCCAAACTAGAGGCCTTCATGGACAATGTCTCCCATCCCCTCTGTAGTGTGCTCTCTGAAGGCACCAGTTCTGTAGGGTTTGGGCATTTACTGGGACAATTATTAAATTTTAGCAGTAAATCACAAAATGATTCTTTTGATGGTCTTAGAATCCAACCATGCGATATAACTCAAACAACACACACACACAGGTACTAATACACGAGGATACATTTATTAATACATAGAATATGCATATAAACCTAACAGATCTTATCGAGAGGGTTATCAGAATACAAAAGGTATATATTCAGTCAGTTACAAAGAGTTACATATATCAAGAGGACATACGTTCAGTATATCATTCATTTAGACCGTTTCGTAAATGAACTTGGTTATAACTTCTACATTAGATACTCAAAACAAGTACATAACTCTTAGGAATTAAATTGATATCAACTGGTTGGGATAACAATTGAATTCTCGAGCTGTAATGCATTGAAGTTGAATACTCATCCAATCTCTGGGGATTCAGATCTCCTGCGGGCACAAAGAAACAGTTGCAGGCTGTTGCTGTCCAATCCGCGCTCTCTGGCTCGGTGCCAGGCTGTGCTGTGCGGCTTGCGACGGTGCACTGCTAATGCTCACTGACCGGCTAGTTAGTGTTGGCTTTAACTAGGAAAGTTTGCGCACAGGAGAAAAGATGACTGTGGGTCCCAGCAAGTCAGGAAGAGGACCGGTTCGTTCCTGATGAAGAGCTAGTTCTGAATAGTGATTCAGCTGTCCACAGTTCTGACCTGTTCACGAGGCCTGCTGCTGGTGCTAACCTCGGGTGGAACCTCTGCTCTAGACTCTTAGAACAAAGGAAAGTTCTGGCACTTGGACACACTGGCCGTTCCGTGGTTGTCCGGGGTGAGTCTCAGGATGGTCAGGAGGCGCGCTGCGAGAATGGCCTGCCCTTGGGAGCCTTCTGCTCCTGGGCCGTCCTGCCCTGGAATTCTCCTTTGAATTCCCTTTAGAAAAGTCCACAAAATTCTCTCCAGAATCCCACTCAGGCCCTCTGTGTTGCCTGTTTTTACCTGGAGGAACTTCAGCTTGTTCATTGGCTGAAAGTTCCATGGGCATCAGAGTCCCACGTGGGTTACTCGGCCCTACCAGTCCCTGATTGGTTGATCAAGGTGAGATATGAGTCACTTACTCCTGACACTTAGGAATGCAGTCCAGATGTCCATCTGACACTCCCTAGACAGATAGGTGCCAATGGATGACCATTGATCATGATAGCCAGGTTTAGCTAAGTGCATCCCCCTTTGGGAGCTGTCCCTTATCAAAAGAAACCTAAAATCAGCCTGCATGAATAGTTTCTCTGTGGCTGCACCACAGAGATGAACAGAGATGGGGCCTCATTTGGGAAAGCTCAGAACACTTAATTCTTTCTTATTAACAAGCCTCGCCGCTACACCTCTATGACAGGCTTGTAGAAATGAAGAGCACGTTCAGCAATAGAATGATTCATCCATGGTGGGACAGGGAGCGCTCCAGGAGGTCATTCTTGCCTTCTGCCATAAGACTGTACAACGCATCCACCTTGCGTCTGGGTAGAGGCAACATTGACAGTGACCTGTTTCTGGACTGAACAGTAAACTGCTACATCTTTTATTTTTATTTTCCCGTTTACAAACATTTTTTGTGCAATATATGCCAGGGACCCGTGTAATACATGTATATTTATATTTATATCTACATTAACATCTATATTATGAGAAATAATACGATTATTTCTGTGTACTGTTCTGTTCTAGTTTGTTCTTTGTGTGTCCTGGACCGTGAGTAAAAGACTCTTTTAGTGCACCCCTCACTGTACTGATTGTATTGTATGTATTGTATTATTATTATTATTATTATTATTATTATTATTATTATTATTATTATTATTATTATTATTATTGTATCATTCGTTACACTGTGGCTGTGTTGTCTGTGTTAAGCTGCTGTTGCACTGCAATTTCCCTCACAGGTTCAATAAAGTATCTAATATAGGCAATAAGAACGTAAAATAGCATAGGACATTTATCATGCAACTTGCACCCTGTCAGAAGTAGAAAATATAATAATATTAATAAATATCTTAATTTTTATTGCTGTGTCATTTATGTTATCTACTCTCATTACTCACTATGATCTGTATATTTCTTTTTCTCAAGTTTTTGTATTCAAGTAGTGGCAGTATGGTGGTTGATGGTTAGTGCTGCTCTCTCACAGCTCCCTGGTCCTGCCTTGGATTCTGGGTTTGCATGTCTGTAAGTGTGAAGTTTGCATATTCAGCCATATTCAAATAGGTGTTTGTTAGGTGCTTCACTTTCAACCAACCTCCCAAAGTCATGACTAGGTTTGATTGGTTGCTTAGATAAATAATGGCGTGGCATCCAACTAGAGACATACAGTGTATGTGTTCTTAGTCATGCCCTATGTCTGGATCATTTCACTTTACCCAGGTAAACATTCAATATTTGTATAGTCTTACAAGCCAAGGATGCATTGAAAATCAGCATCATTTGTAAATTCACATTGTTAATTTTATTTTACAAAACAGACAACTTTGTCAAAATACAACTGAATCATGAGCTGCTAAGGGATGTGATAATTAGGATACAGTTCAGATGTTATGATATCAATAAACATGCATGGTGATTATGGACTGGAGGTGTTGTTAGGACAAAGTAATAGGTACCTATTTTTCTGTGACAGTCTGAAATGACATACTGTAGAAGCAGAGATGACAAAACTTCATATTTAGATTGTCTTCTAGCAAATCTAAAAAAAATACATGCTTAGGTCTGTACACCCCGTTTCTGTGTTTTTGTGGCTCCACATGGGCCTGTGAATATGATACTCCTCAAAATCAAATAGCTAAAAATAAAATAGATAATACAACAGTGTTAATACCTTTCAGTAGTAGCATCTCAGTAGTATTGCACTTTTATTGCAGAGCACAGAATATTACTTGTTATAGACCTGTATAAAACCATAAAAATAAAAAAAGGTAAAACCACTTTCTCAGGTGCACATAAACTCATTAATGAAATAATCATAAAATTAGTGATGCTTAAAGTTGGAGATGGAATGTAATTACCCTGCCATGTTGTTGAAGCCAATACCCTGGCTTCTTTCTAGAAATGACAGTCAGCTGGCAGATGTCTTCTTGGACATATTCAATCTCTCCCTAGCTCAGTCTATAGTTCCTTCCTGCTTTAAGAAAACCACCATTGTCCCTGTTCCTAAGAAACCCAGAGTCAGCTGCCTAAATGACTACCGCCCTGTTGCACTCACATCAGTTATCATGAAGTGCTTTGAGCGGCTGGTCAAAGCATACATCACCTCCTCACTGCCTGACACCCTAGACCCACTGCAATTTGCGTATCACCAGAACAGGTCAACAGAAGATGCTACTGCCACTGCCCTCCTTACTGCCCTCTCACACCTGGATAAGAAAGGAACATATGTGACAATGCTATTTATTGATTACAGCTCAGCATTCAATACCATATTGCCCTCAAAGCTTGTCATCAAGCTCCAGGACCTGGGACTGAACACCTCCCTCTGTAACTGGATCCTGGACTTAATTAATAATAATAATTGCTTACACTTATATAGCGCTTTTCTGGACACTCCACTCAAAGCGCTTTACAGGTAATGGGGACTCCCCTCCACCACCACCAATGTGCAGCATCCACCTGGATGATGCGACGGCAGCCATAGTGCACCAGAACGCTCAACACACATCAGCTATCAGTGGGGAGGAGGACCTCTTGACAGAACGTCCGCAGGTGGTGAGGGTGGGCACCAACATATCCTCTACCCTGACTCTAAAATCTGGAGCCCCCCAAGGCTGCGTGCTTAGTCCTGTCCTCTACTCCTTATTTACCCATGACTGTGTCACCAGGCATAACTCAAACTCCATCATTAAGTTTGCGGACGATATAACAGTGATCAGCCTGATCACAGATGGTGAAGGGTCTATGTACAGGGAGGAGGTTGAAACCCTGGCAGCATGGTGTCAGGAGAACAACCTCTCTCTGAACATCAGTAAGACTAAGGAGATGATTGTGGACTATAGAAAACACCAGGGAGGAGATCATACACCTATCTACATCAGTGGGACTGCAGTGGAGAGGGTCAGCAGTTTTAAGTTCCTGGGAGTTAACATCTCAGAGGACTTAACCTGGACCCACAGCACCAACACCCTGGTCAAAACAGCACGGCAGCGCCTATTCTTTCTCCGTAGCCTAAAGAGGTTTGGCATGCCATCACATATCCAGGCCAACTTCTACAGGTGCATTATTGAGAGCATCCTGACTGGTTGCATCACTGCCTGGTATGGGAACTGCTCCACCCGGGATTGAAAAGTACTGCATAGGGTGGTGAAGTCAGCGCAGCTCATTACCGGCTTTGAGCTACCAAACATCCATGATATCTACTCAGGATATCTACTCCTTTCCCCTATGCCTCAAACTCATTGTCTGCTTGATGGTCCTTCTAAGAATTGTTGTAACTACACAGGTTTCAATTAAAGAGCTGTTGCTCTACATACATTCTATTTGGTTCAGTAATTCCTGACAAGGCCCCTCTGGCAGTCTGATCAGACTGACAGAATGTAAATAATACTATCTTAAATAACAGACATTGCTGTGAGTAAAGTATACCAACTGTTTATTTGCCATTCTTCTCTTTTCAGCTGCATGAAAAAAAAAATTGTTTAACGCACTATAGATAAGTCCTGAATATTTATAATAGATTAATTTGTAAATTATGCTTTACCAGTTGTTATTGTATGAAACTCTTCCCCTTTAATGTCTCTTTAATATGGATGTAACTTTTGAAATAACGGAGATACAGTAATTGTAGAGGAAATGTATCAGAAAGATACTCTGTGGGTTTCTGAATTAGCAAAACCATATGAAAACTATTACAATATTTGCACAAGGAAAGATGAAGACATGCAATGTGCCTGCAAGACTGAAAGACTTTTCACTGACATTTTTCTTTGTTGGTTTATTACCTGTGTAAAATGGTCCTATAACAGAAATTATGAAACAATCTCATACATTTTTAAAAGGACAGTCTTCAACAATATAAAGCCCTAGGATCCACACTTGGATTAACTTGAGTTTCACGTGTAGGTCTTGCTTTAATGTGTTTCAGCTGTGCATTCAAATATAAATTTCTTTCCAATATTTGTGAAATAAGAGGAGAACTTTGACATTCAAACCCATTGTGGTGTCTCCGGAGATAAGATTTATGTATCTGAGACAAAAGTACTCACACCACACTTCTCTTCTTAAATTTTCGTGGAGTGGACCATTTCTCCAGTCCATTCGTCTTCCAAGCCAGTCCGCAATCCGTTCTCTCAATCCTTATTCAGTCCGAGTTCCAAAATCCGTAAAGTACCACAAATCCGCATTGTATCCAAATCACAAACCGTAAACCGTAATCTTTTATTTCTTCCATTAATCCGTTATTCTTCAATCTGTACCAACACCAACCTGATTCCACTATCTCCTCCAAAATGTATTCACCCACTGGCCCTCATGCTGGGTCACTGTTTCCGGGGCATATATATTTTGTTTCCTGACGAGACTCACCTGTGTCTCATTGTTTTTCGGATTAAGACCTTTCCATCTGCGGGTCAGCTGGTTTCTCTTGGCGGCCATCTTGCTCAGGTCTAAGATCGGGAAGAGGATTGCTACCGGACCGTCGACCAACGGATCAGGCCTCCTCCAGGATGGCGGAAGGGTTTGACTCCTATGACAGGCCTGGGGAGGCTCCCAGGCTGAAATGGGCTTTGCAGTTCCATTGGATGCGTGAGGGAGAACCACCTGGACGGCGTGAGTTTGAAGATTATGTTTTGTTCGAGGTTTTGGGCCTTACGTCCAATGATGTGTGGTGTGTGCAAGGGAATAGACCCTTGAAGCATATTGATGTTTCTTTGAGAGATGAAGAAAATTTATAAGAGGGCGTCTGCTAGAGTTACGGACAAGAAAAAAAAGAATTCTTTTAGATACTATGAGGTGTTGGGTTGCTACAATGACAATTTTCGTGTGGTGATAGTGCACTTATATGACCCCTTTCTTGGGGATGATGATGTAACTGCTTTCCTCCTACGACATGTCTCAGTCATGGGTCAGCCAGAGAAAATTATGGATAGCCGTAATATCTGGTCTGGGAAAAGAAAGTATAGAGTGCTACTTTGATCTGACGCACGTGGGGCAGGGGGCTTCCATCACCCCCCAGCATCTTTTTCTTTGGGTTCAAGCAGGGGCTATTTATTTTTATCAAAATCAGCCCCAGTTCTGTAGGAAATGTCGTAACTTCGGACATCATGCAGCCGAGTGCAGGGAGAATGTGTGTACGATATGTGATGAGACCGGGCATGTTGCGAGCGAATGCCAAAAGAAGGTGTGCACTCTGTGCGGCGTGGAAGGACAATTGTTCAAGGGCTGTAAGTGGAGAAACATACAAATGGCACGGGAATATGACCAAGGCATACTTAGAGTAGACGGAGAGGAGGAGGAGGCCTCTGAGAAAGAGGAAGAGGAAGAGGGAGCTAACCCAGAAGTGGGTGTGGCTCCAGTTAATGAGGGAGCACAAGAGGTTGAGCTTCAGTAGGAAGCAGGGCAAGGCTCAACTGGTCAGGATATGGATGATGAAAACGCCACAGTGCTGAAAATGGCAGAAAGCGAACAGGAACCTGGGAAAGTGATAGCTAAAAAATGAAGGGAAGAGGATGAGGGCGATTCCGGTGTGGAAGAGGAGAAGAAGGTGAGGGAGGAACCAGTGGAAGAGGGCCAGGACGAGGAGATGGAGGATCAACCAATGCCAGGATTGGAGGTCGAAGCAGAAGATTCAGGCAACCCTGTTGAGCAGGAATCTCCAGCTTCGGCTAGGAGGAGGGAGAAAACTTACCTGAGGTCCCTGTCGATTGCCCCAGACATCATTGACACAACGTTCGGGGAAGATAGTCCGCACTATCCCTCCTTGGGGGGGTACTCACCTGTGATGGATATTTCAGAGGATTCCAGCTCTGACCAGTCAGATGGCATGGAGAAAGAGACAGGGCTGGAACCACCATGAGTCTCCGTATCTGTACGCTCAATGCAAGAGGTCTGAAAGACAGAATAAGGAGGACTGCAGTTTTTGAAACTTTGAGGAAGCACAGGTTTGATGTGTGCTTACTACAAGAAGTTCATTTAGCTGGGGAATATGGGGAATTGTTTTTGGGAGCACAGTGGTGGAGGAAACAGAGTATTTCGTGGTAAGTCCAGCAAGGGTGATTGTGGTGGATGGATTGTGGGCGGGCACCAAAGTCCTTTTGATATGTGTGTACACACCAGCAGAGCGCAGTGCTCGGAGGGGTTTCTTTGCTGACCTAGCGCCTTGGTGCACTACAAACAGGTGGGTCTTTTGTGGGGGGGATTTTAACAAGGACATTTTGGCACGGACAACAGGGGCAACCGAGATCAATCAGCTGTTGCGTGACTTTGAACAAAAAGACAGTTTTAAAGATTTCTTCTCAAACTTTCGGGTCACGTGGCACAATACCAGGAGAGTGGGGAAAAGATTGGATTATATGTTTGTATCCTTGGGCATTTCAATCCAAAGTGTCACAGTGACTCCAACGGTTTTCGGACCATGTAATCATTTGGGTGGAAATCGGTGACTCTTGTACGTATTTTGGAAGAGGGGTCTGGAAATGAAATACAGCCGTTCTGCAGGAACACGATTACATCCAGCTGATCAGAGACAAACTGCAATTATGGGTAGCCCAGAAAAGCAGCCGGCCAACTTTAATTGAATAGTGGGAAGGTGTGAAACGACGGCTTAAAATGATCTCTCAGCAGTATTGCCAATGAGAGCACGTAGAAAGAACATGGAGGTGTGGCGGTTACAGGAGGAACTACAAAAGATCTATGAGCAAGGGAATTGTTGTCTGGTCTTTGATGTTCAAAGAGCCCAAGAGTTGAAGGTCCAGCTGAAGGAGATTCACGTTAGTAGGGCACGAGACTTTTTGTTTCGTTTGGGTAACCGTGTAATGGAGCAATCAGAGGATGTGTCAGGCCAGTTCTTTAGGTCAGTGAGGGCGAAACAAGTAAACAGAAACTTTGAAGGTATTAGAGTGAGCTCTGATAGGGTGGTTCGGTCGTCAGAAGGAATGGTAGAGGCTGCCTCGAGATATTTTGGGGCATGCTTTCAAGAAGAGAGTAAAAACATAGAACCAATGGATGAAATAGCTGGACTGGTGGTAAAAAGATCGGAGGCACAGGAGATGGAGGGACTGGACTCAGGATTTGAGCTGCTGGAAGTGGAGAAGGCCATGCGCAGCCTGGGGAAAGGCAAGGTCCCAGGCATTGATGGGCCGCCCGTGGAATTTTTCTGACCTTTTGGGACCTACTCGGACCATTTTTGGTAGAGGTGTTTGAGGAAATTTTAAAAGGCCAAGGGTTGAGTGAATCCATGAGGCAGGGGGTCCTGGCCCTACTCTATAAAAAAGGCGACTCCTTAGATTTGGGTAACTGGAGGCCAATCCAACTCCTCTGTGTAGATTTCAAGATCCTTGCTAAAGTATTGTGTAGCTGACTACAGAAGATTTTGCCAATATTGATCCACCCTAATCAGTCATGTGATGTGGCGGGTAGATCTATATCCTGGAACTAAAAACTTATAAGAGACTCAATTGCCTGGGCAGAGGACAGAAATATACCTTTGCTTATAGTAAGCCTGGATCAAGAAAAGGCTTTTGATAAGGTTCATCACACTTTTTTGTGGTTGGTACTGCAAAGGTTTGGCCTGAGTCCTAGGTTCGTTAATTGGTTAAAGTTACTTTATGTCAACGTTGGTTTTAGGGTGTGTATCAATGGGCACCTGGGTGGAAAAGTTCAGATAGGAAGAGGGCTAAGACAAGGATGCCCTTTGTCACCCTTGCTGTATATTTTGTACGTGGAGCCTTTGCTTATCATGATTAGATCTAATAGTAAGGTAGACGGTCTGTGTGTGCCAGGAAGTGGAGGTAGGCAAGTTAAGCTTGCTGCATATGCGAATGATGTAACTTTGTTACTGAGTTCGGAGCTTAGTCTGCAGTATGCCCTGGAGACTGTGGACAAGTTTGGCCGGGCGACAGGCTCTAAGGTAAATAGGGACAAAAGCGTGATAAAGATCTTTGGAAAATGGAGAAACAAAGCCGAGATACTAGGAATAGAATTTGGATCTGGGGTGCTAGGGCTACACCACTGGGAAACACAGCTGAACCGGGTTAACCCGAAAGCTAGGCATGTGGAGAAACAAACGTTTATCATATATTGGAAAGGTACAGGTGATCAAAATGGACATACTTCCTATGCTTGTTTTTTTGGCAAATGTTTTTCCTGTGCCCACATGCTATCATAAAAAGTTGACAAGGTTGGTGTTTCAATTCTTCTGGTGTGGAAAGTACAAGTATGTGAGAAGGGCGGATATGTACTAAGGATGTCATTAAGGTTGGAGGGATGTACCGGATCTACCTTTAAAGTTAAATGCCATATTTGTTGCGGGTGTGTGTGAAGCTGTGCACAAGGAGGTACAACATGAGTACCAGTATTTCGCAAGGCTTTGGTTCTTCTGGTCATTGCGGCCTTTGTGTAAGTGGAAAAATACCACACCCAAAGCGGAAAGGACACCGTGGTTTTATAAACAAACAACAATCTGGTTGACAAAGTATTCGAATGGGAAGCTGGATGAGGTGTGTGTGCGGCATAGACCCTTGTATGAAAGAGCGAGAGAGGTGTGTGTGCAAAAAGAATACCCAGGCATAATGGTCCCGGAGTATCGCTGGAGGTTGCTGCACTATAAAGGATTATCTAATAGGATGAAAGACCTGAATTGGTTGTGTGGGTGGGGGAGGCTCTCGGTGCCAGAAGTTATGGATAAACATAAGTCGTCTGTGTGCCCAAGAGCTGAATGTGGTGCGGTAGAGTCAATTGCAAATGTGTTCTGGGTCTGTAGGGTGGCACAGTTAGCCTGGGAGAAACATAGAGTCTTATTTTCTGGGTTATGGCTGAGTTTCCAGCTAACAGAGGCCGTGGTTTTATGGGGCTGGAAAACGATTAAGGGCGATGAAAGGATCAATTTTCTGTTGTGGTTCATTGTGTGTTTAATCAAACTGATTTTATGGGACAGTAGGAACCACTTGGTGAAGTATGGATGTGAGGGGGGAGTGTAAGGGATCAGTGGTCGTGTAAGGTATGAATTACGCAGGCAGCAGAGATATGAGTACAACAAATGGGGCTACCATGCTGCTAAGGAACAGTGGAAAACCCTTTTTGGTTTAGGATAAGGATGGACTGTGGTCTGTAATGTGATTGATTTTGTTGTGACTTGTTATTTTGTATATTAATAAAAAAACAAAAAAAAATATTGAGCAGATCATTCCTGAAATACCTGTCTTGGGTGACCCTTCCCCTGGTCATCTTACACTATGAACAATTATAATTTAGAAGTTGTCTAGAGTGGAGCTCCAAAGGAACAAGCAGAGATTAATTTTGCACAGAAAAATAGAAAGAAAGAAAAAACACAGCATTTCAAATGAAGAACCTGCCTATGAGTA
Source organism: Lepisosteus platostomus (assembly GCF_059453375.1). Lineage (NCBI taxonomy): Eukaryota > Metazoa > Chordata > Actinopteri > Semionotiformes > Lepisosteidae > Lepisosteus > Lepisosteus platostomus. The sequence goes on from NC_142617.1 coordinate 22,440,049, forward strand.
AAGCTCCAGAGCTCAAATATTGAGCAGATAATCCCTGAAATACCTGTACTGGATGACCCTTCCCTTGGTCATCTTACACCTTTCCAAACTCACAGATACCATTTATGCAGTAAGACTATGATTTGATTTTCATTAGCTGTGAGAAGGCCAAAGTTAGGTAAGATTGAATCACAACTACAAAGCCAGACTTGGGTCTGGGATGTTTGGGTCTCCTAGGGTAATTAATCTGCAATCTGAAATATGTGTAAACTTGGTCTGAACTTGAAACTATCATTAAAATTCTGCAGAGATAATTAAAAAAGCAGAGACTGGCTGTTCTGGATTAATCAGCAAAGAGAAGTAATGACTGACAAAGCTTTTTGGAAACTGGGGAAATCTGAGGGTTGTCCTTAACTTGAAAACAAGAAACAAGAATATTCAGCAATACAGTACATGAAAGAAGTAAATTGCAGGTGCATAAGACATACAGACACAAAGAAAGCTCCATCTTACAGGTGTGTAAGAAAAAATAGATTTTATGTAAATTACATTTCAAGTCTAATTACAGAAGTTGGTCTCTTCTGTTTATGTATGTAATTAAATATGTGATTACCAAAAGAGTGTGCTAAATAAAAGTCTTCTTCTTAACCTTCTGTGATTTATTTATCATCATCAGTTGTTTCTTGAGGCAGCTCTTGCTTAAATGGGGAACTCCATAAAGCCTCCTGCCTGCGAAGTCTTATTAGAATAAAATTTTCATAAAAGGGCAACAATATCATTTAATGTTGCACTATCATTAAAACTGAAGAAGGCCTAGGATGATTCTCTTTACACCCCCAAGGATTTCCCATATTTTTCCCAGGAAAGTAAATTAGGACTTGTAAAAAATACATCTGAGCAAATTCCATTTTTAATTTTTCTTTAAATGTGATAAAAAACATATATTGTATGCTTTTACAAGATCCACTTCCTGTTGAAGAAATATCAGTGCTTCACTAAGGTTGCCTGGCTGTTGTGTTTGGTTAGAAGAATGTTGGGTTGATATGTAAATGTATCAGGAGCAACAGATGGGCATTCATCTGTGTCTGTGCTCTGAATCAATAAAGTGGTTGGAACCAATTGCCAAGCAGAAGGGAAAAATTCTTCTGCCCAGAGATATTTAGGTAGCACTACTCCTGTGGTAAGTGAGGTACTCAAATTAATATAAATAAAAATAGCTTAGGTTGTTTTGAGTCTACGTGTATGTTTAGGGTCTGCTCTGCTTCTGAGATAATAATTAGATATTTGAATATAATATATATATATATTAATCAATATAAACCACAGAACAGCATCTGGGAATACATTTACATAAATTGAGGAAGTGGGGGTGGTTCTGCAAATATTTTTCTTTCCTGTGAATTGCAAATTAAAATTTTCAGAGGCACCAGGAGCCATAATGCTCATGTTAGACCTGTAAACAATTAATGTATACACCTTAAGGAGGTTAATGGCCAAAGATTGCTTCTTTTATGTTTGTTTAAAACATCACCAGCAGAGCTTTTAGCTAAAAAAATGGTGGGCTTTAACAGATGGTGAAGTAATGTGCCTAATAGCCAACAGACACCCAGAAGTTTCAGAGGATAGTCCAGATCTTGTGGAATTGGAGCAACTCAATGAAAGTTGTATCAGTCCTCTCTAATGTGAAGTTGTGGTTTATAAACACTGGATTCCCAATGTAACAGCAAGAACATAGTTTAACAACGGCATGTTCAGTGCTGTCTATCGTAATTGGCTATTTCAGAAGTTGATGTTGATTTGCAGATATTTAGGCACAGGGTGAAGCTGAATGTCTTATACCAGTTGGTCAGGTGACTTAAACCTACAATCCTCTCACTGTCTATGAAGAATTGGCAATTTACATTGTTTCAAAGGACATCTGTAAGACCACTGGTAACCCACTGAAGCTAAACAGCTGGGAGCATGGTCAGTACCTGCATGGGAGACCTCCTAGGAAGAGGTGCTGCTGGAAGAAGTATTAGTATAGCCAGTAGGGGGTGCTCACCCTGCCATCTGAGGGGGCACTATACTGTAAAAAGAAGCAGTCCTTTGTCGGAGACATACTGTAAAACCGAGGTCCTGTGGTCATTGAACATCCCAGGGTGTTTCTTAATAAGAGTAGGGGTGTTGTCAAAATTTCCCATTGACCTTTACCAATTAATGCCTCTTAATAATCTCCATCTATGCATTGGTTTAATTACTCTGGTCTCCTCCTCTCTGATAGCTGATGTGTGGTAAGTGGATTGTGTACACCACTGCCATTGCATGATCCTGGTGGATGGTGTACATTGGTAGTGGTGGAGGGGGGTCCCCATTACTTGTGAAGCACTTGATTGGATTAAATGCTATATAAGTGTAAGGGATTATTATTACAACACAGACAAATCCCTCCAAAACTACCTTTGACAAATTGACATTGCTCAGCTCTGTTTATATTATGAAACCACTTCAGATTACTTAATCATTTTTTGTTCTGTGGAATGTTCCACCTCCAGGGAAGACACAGACAGGTGACTGAATGCTAGCTGAACACTGCTATACTGTTGTAAAGAAAAACACAAAATACAGGTGATGATCTCTATGAATTTAATCTGAATCATATTTTCTATTGTGTTTTCTTACCTTTCATCCAAACAGACATAGTACAGAAGGAAGTACAAAATAATATCCACCAGATGTATTTTCATAAAAGCAAAGACAAGGTAGTTTGTGAATTTGAGGGCTCATACGGTAAATCCCCTGTTGAAATTCACAAGCCATAAATCAAGACACAGATGGATGAAACTAAAATGTAAGTGAAATGGCATGATTTATCTCACAAAGCACAATGTCAAAGCTGTTATAAATACGTGCAATTCCCCCTCCTTCTGTCCATGGCTACTAAGAATTGACTGACAATGTATGCTCCTGGTCAAAAGCCAGCAGTTGGATGTTTAAGATTTGCATTCATTTTCTTTTTTTCACTGCACATGGAGATTAATTACTGACCCCAGAGCTAAGAATATGCAGTCTCTTCCCCCCACTCAAGTTGACATATGTAAAATACCTTCAGCTCTTTTTTTAATTTGAGGAGTGCCTCAGCATGAAGGCAGAATACGACTGGCTTTGCACACATTACTGGAATTAAAACAGCATCCTGTATCTGTAATTTGAAAAGCAGGCTGGCGAGGAGACCTGTGGTCAGAGCAATGGCCATGCTTAAAAATGAGTGAACACACAACAGTATGTCCAGATTTTATATTCACTACTAGGGTTAACAGGAAATGAGGTTTAACCAAAAAGTATGATTTTCAAGACATGTTTTTAGAATTGTTTCTTTCTCCCCCCAAAAAAAGAGTCAGGTCACTTTGCCATAATTGATGTTAAACTTGATTTTAATTGGAGATTTTCTAGTTTATTTATCTAGTTTTCAGCAGTCTGCATAAGAGAGTCTTGGCTAATTAAATTCTTGGCAGTGGTTCTTGTACGAATTGTTTGAAAATGTATAATGTAAGGATCACAGGCTTAGATCAAGTCGTAATGAAAAGTGTCAGGGATAGAAAGAGGTACACAGCTTTGGAATGATAAATATTCAATGCAGTAGTGCTGGTGCTGTCCTAATGATAATTACAAAGGATTAATTGCTGCAGATATAAGTATTCAAATTGTATTGTCACTCTGGATATTTTAAGGACTTACTAAATTACTAAATTTATTTAAAGCAGTGAAAGAAAGTGTAGAGGAAATAGAAACTATAGAACAGAAATACACTTTGCAAAGACTAAACAAAATTTAAATCCTCTTAAGGCTTTTTATTTTTAAATTTTTTATTGTATTTGTTGAATCACTTTTCCAGACTCTTCACATATCAATAAATGAGGAAGCTCACAGATTAGAAAGTATATTGTTGCATACCATGTCCCTTATACCAAGCTGGCAAGAGAAAATTGAGTGTTGTTGAATCTAAGGCTCAGTGCTTTATGGATCTTTTTAGGAGCTCTGAGAAACTATAATGTGAATAAAAATGTTAAAAAGAGCTTCAAATACAAGGAACCTCTGTTGCTCTCTTCTCTTCAGTGCTCTCTTCCTTATTTCTACATGCATCACCAAAACCATGAAAGCCTCAGCTCATGAATTTTACCATGAGTCTGCACAGTAATTCTGCAAGATTAACCTCTACAGCTGCAAATGTTCCAATTTGGATTTTAAACCCACTTTTGTGCAGACAGTAGACTAGACAGGTAAGGAGTTTGTCTATGTTTGTCAATTAATATTTTTTGGGAATATGACGTAATTTCACTTTCCTTACAGTGAAAAAGTAGGAGGCATATGTCCAAATGTGTATTCTGAAATATAGGTGACTAGGATGTGTCTCTCAGAGTTTAAAGTGTGTGACACTGGCAGTGTAAACACTTCCATCTTCAAGAAGAGGGGATGCTTGCTGAGATGTGGGGGATGCCCTAATCAGAAAACAATTATCTTGGTGTACCTAGTTAATTAAGGTGTGGCTTAATGACTGTTAATGAGCAGTCCAGAAACACATCATATAAGATCATGTTTAGACCACAGAGAGGAAGGATAACAAGGAGCACATGAAGAGGCAGAGTGAAGCAGAGGATGAGGAGAGAGGAGAGAAAGAAGGTAAGATCGCAAGAGAGGAGTCAGGAGGAGTTGGAACTCAAAGCATGCGCCAGGCGAGAGCCCCTACTTCATGATCATCCAAACAAAGCCTGACTTGAGCTAAGTATTTGAACCTTGCTAGTTAGAACTTGCTATTCTGTGTTTTAAGGAACTTGGGTTTCTTGGGTAAAAGATATGTCAGCTAGAAAGGAACAAGGAAAGGCTTATTCCACACTGAAAAGAGAGGAAAGGTAACAGTTTTGGCTGTGGAGCCTTCTTTGATCTTTTTTACACACCCGAAGAAGACTCCACAGCCGAAACGTTGTCTTTCTTTTGATGCAGCTACCTACTTGATTTACCTTGGTTATAGATGTCTTTCCTGCTTAGGGTGCATTTTCTGAATAGGGACATAGACTCCCATTTATTTTGTGGCACCAGAGTTTGCAGAGAGAGAGATTTAACTGCAGGTTGTATTGCATTTATTTAGAAGGAAGCTTATATCTTATTTGGCCTCTTTAGGCATTATTGAAGGGTTTAATATTAATAGAAGTCTGTTTTTTTTTCAGGGTGATTAGTACATTAGGCCTCTAGAACACCTTGTGTGTACATACTGTAAACATAGTTCTTGAGGAATGACAGCAGCCGAAAGCTTGGGAGAAATTAGAATAGTTTATTGGGATGTGGAGATTAGGTGTAACCCGCTTGGCTGAGGGCCAACCTCCCGGCTGTTGGATGGGGAGGATAGGACCCCCATGTGACCAATTGGGTAGCTGCAAAGGTGGAGAGGGGGTGGAGGAGGGATGCAGAAAACAAACAAGGAAGAGAAGAGGGTGACATTTGATATACAGATGCAGCCATTCAAAATGCGCGGGCGATACCGCATTATTTTCCGGTGCGCTGTACGCAGTCTACCGCGAGTTACCGGTAAATACCGCTAGATACCGTAAATTCTGCTATAATACGGCAAGCAAAATAATAGTATCCGGAATTTCCGCAAGGTGGAGCTAATAAAGCTCAACTTCTCCTGTTTGAGCTGTCGCCATCAAAGTCTTTAACGAAGATATTACTAATAGTATTAATAATGAATGACCTTGGACAAGCTGTAAGTGTAAACTCAAAGTATTGCCCTGGTCCACATTCTTTTTTTCATTGACCGTCTTTGTAAAAGTAACACCACAACATTTCGCAATCACGCATTTGTTTCCAATCATGCAAAGTACAGTAATTTTTGAGAATCGATTCACCATGCCTTTCACATGCTCATAAAAGAGATTGATTTAGGAACATAAACATATTACCGTATGCAAACTGTACTGTATACAGTATGTATATGTATATTTAATGTCTTAACTGTGCCCGTTTAAGTATTGAATATTTATATGGAATTTTACCACTGAAGGGAAATCTTAGTGCCTGAGCATAAAAAGAATAGGAGCATACTGCAACGTGTGTGAAGGCCATAAACGATATTAATTTAGGAACTTAAACATACAGTATATGGCTGGTCTCGATACTTTAAAGAAAACATACACACCAGTATTCCATTTCTCCCTAAACATTTTAAGCATCGAAGTCTTTAACTAACGTGATACCGGAGTCAACAAGCATACTTTTAGAATTTGATTAAAAGGGAATATAATATGGAATCGCGTATCTCAAGAAAGTAATAACGATATGATTATATTCGTGTACTGCGACAGGGCTGTGTAGGGCTGTTTCGCCTCTCTCTTCATGTGACTTCCTTTGTAGCCCACTGGTCTACGTGCCCGATTACCAACTCACGGGTTGTGTGTTCAAATCCAGCTGGTGCTGGACTTTTCTTTTAACAAACATTTCTTTGAAAAAATAGAATAGCAATATTATGGACAATCAATTGACTTTTATATTTCAAAATATTACAACATGATCGATTCTAAGTCATTTTTGATAGCAATGAATAGTCGCCTTCTTCCCTTCTGACAATGGTCCCTGCGTCCGATTCCTGCTTCTATTGTGTGTGTGTGTGTGGGGGGGGGGGATTCCTTCAGATCTCCCTTCAGATTTAAAAGGTTATTAATCATATCTTCGGTGTCGCATCTTACAAGTGCAGCTGATCTTTTGCTGCCTGGGTGGGTCAACTATAACAAAGCTTTAGAGAGCCTAACATTTCTATTATCAACAAATTGTAAATTTGTAATAGAGTAAATTTTTATAGAGAAATGGAGGCTGGACAGTATGCGTTACAATATAAATATTTGTATTGATTTAAATCGTGTTTTAAACACGCAAACGCGTGTTTAATTATATGTGTTTTTTAATCATAATCAGACTAATGCAACATAAATTGATACAGTATCTTTGTCTTCTAAGTATCTTAATAAACTTTCAGCATAGCTTTCTACAAGTTTAGATTTATTTTTCTTGGGATTTTGGGATCAAACGTGGAAGGATTAGATTGTAATCGTTTTTATTTTTCAAATACGTTTTAGAAAAGTGTAATCTATACCTGCCCAGACTGTACGCCTTCCTAAACCCCGCCCTGACCACTTTCACTCCTGTCCTGCTCTTCCCCGCGCACCCCAGCCGGGCGCTCTTCGGCCTCTGCCCGAGACGAATGTATATTTAAATATTTACACCCGGCACCGAGGGAGCGTCTGCATTTATAACTTAGTTTTTAAAATTAGTTCATCAATATGAAGCATCTCCTTTTACTTTTAAGTCCCTTAAATACATTGAGCACAGCTTTCTCACCACTTAGTGTAACGAACAGTTCTTTCCGGACCCTATGCGGACGACACAGTCCGACAGAGAGGGGAAACACTAGGGAAACGTCATGCAGGAAAACGGGGCCAAGGTGCGCTGGTGCACGGGGGAGGTGTGGCCGAGGCGAACAATCCGAGAGTAGTCCTTAGGGAAAATCCAAAACGCAAGGGTAAGTCCAAAACCAGGAGATCCATCAGAGGAAGGAATTAAAAACCACGAAGGCCGGGTCGGAACCGGCGGACGGGGAACAGGAACGGGAACAGAGGTTAAAACCTTAACGGGACCAGGCGGTTCCTGGTCCCGGACTCGCACGATATGGAAATCAGATGCAGAGCCCGGATGAGCGTCAGCGCCTGGCTTTTAAGGTGGGCAGGGAATAGGGAGCAGGTGCATGGAATAAAGTCTTGAGTGATAGGGATGGAGCACCCTTAAGGAGGGGGAACTAATATCGTGACACTTAGATTACTTTTTGATACCATCCTTACACAAAGCAGAAACTTCTTGTATTTTCCGATGACATACAGTACAAGTGGAAAGATTACAGATTTTAATTGTCTTTAATTTTGTTACGTTATACGTTTTAGGAACGTTTCATCTATACAAACACCACAAAACTATTCTCGATTGTATTTCTGAATGTTATGTTACACCTACAGTAGTTCACTGCTTTAAATACATCGAATTAAGAAAGTAAGGTGTAGCACTTTAGATCTTTTTTTCTGAACCGGGGAAAATCTGATCATGTTTCTCTATTACAATAATAAAAGACATTATTTTACATATCACCTTTAAAAGTGGCATCTCAAAGCAATAGAGAAGATGGAAAAACAGTTAAAAGGGACCAAAGTAAATACCAGACAAACGCAAACGCGTTTTTAATAAAATGCTTTTATTCATTCAGCAGAGAGTGAGAGGGACATCCAGCAGAGAGAGACACACACACCGGTTTCCAGCGACAAAAGTCTGCATTTTCAGGAGTGTCTCTAGCCTCCAAATCCTCCCCAGTAATGCGTTGTACTGCTCCCGCTGCTGCCGAAAAGTCTCCACACAGGTGCCTTTTGCCGAAGTCGGGAGACATTAGAGGCTTGCCACACCCGGAGTGTTAAACCAACGCATTAGCACGTCAAAGCCCATTGAGGACCCGGGCGCAATAATTGTTTTGTCCCTTGATTTACTAATCTGCATTAATTACAGAAATCGAGTTCCTGCTCTTTGCAGACGACCTGATCCTGAGCGCTGACAGTCAATCTGGACAAGACCAGAGTTATGGTTTTCCAGAAAAAAAGCCAGACCCCCATTAGTCTTCCTGAGATTGTCGGATTATGAACGAATAAAAGCATTTTATTAAAAACGCGTTTGCATTTGTCTGGGTATTTACTTTGTAATCTGTGGTTTACATCTACTGTATTGTTTTGAGATGCCACTTTTAAAGGTGATATGTAAAATAAAGTTTTTTATTATTGTTATAGAGAAACATGATCAGATTTTCCCTGGTTCCGAAAAAAGACGATTAAAATCTGTAATCTTTCCACTTGTATGTCATCGGAAAATACAGGAAGTTTCTGCTTTGTGCTAAGACATTAACGAGTACAACCCCCCTCTCTGCGGGAGTGCTGGTTGTGAAGAATTAAACCGGTTTCACAGTTTAAATAATTTTCGTAGTTAGAAATAATGGAACGCTCTGTTAAAAGCAAGGGAGTTTTTATGTCCATTGCAGTTTTTTTGCAACATGAATATAATTATATCGTTATAAATTTCTTGAGATCCGCGATTCCATATTATATTCCCTTTTAATCAAATTCTAAAAGTATGCTTGTTGACTCCGGTATCACGTTAGTTAAAGACTTCGATGCTTAAAATGTTTAGGGAGAAATGGAATACTGGTGTGTATGTTTTCTTTAAAGTACCGAGACCAGCCATATACTGTATGTTTAAGTTCCAAAATTAATATCGTTTATGGCCTTCACACGCGTTGCAGTATGCTCCTATTCTTTTTATGCTTAGGCACTAAGATTTCCCTTCAGTGGTAAAATTCCATATAAATATTCAATACTACAACGGGCACAGTAAAGACGTTTACTGTAAATCTTTCTACGACAGACCAACGGACCATGAGTACCCCTGTCGGTCAACCAATCACGTACCGCGGTACCGCGCGTCATCGTGCGTCACAATGCGCGACGCCGTAGCCAATTACCTCCAGTACGTGTGTGTACCGCGCACTTTGAATGGCTGCATCTGTATATGGATATTTGATATATATGGTTGCTTACGTCAGAATTAGTGAAAATTGCAGCAGCTGTGTCGAATGAGCTCGGCTGCCTTCATTCCTTCCGAACTTTCATTAAAAACTCAATTTCACGAGGAATGAGAGCAGCCGAAAGCTTGGGAGAAATTAGAATCGTTTATTGGGATGTGGAGATTTGGCGTAACCCGCTTGGCTGAGGGCCAACCTCCCGGCCGTTGGACGGGGAGGATAGGACTCCCAAAAGAACAATGCGGGACCCCCAATCACCAGTGCAGAAAAAACAATGATTATTGAACTAATTCAGCCAAGGAGAGAAAGTGCCTGCTTGAGGATACCAGGGTTAGTTTTAATGTATGCACGATAAGCCTCGGAGGACCAACGGCCGAGTTGCTTGATGAGATATCAAGCTGTTAGAAGGACGTCGTGGAGGTGAGAGAGGAACCAGTCGCGGGTCACGATACGACCCTTCTCATTTACGAACAGAGGGTCAGTAGGCAAAGCTCCGGCAGAGGTGCGAAGATGTGCGTAATGGGATAGAGGCTCGTATGGACTTATGTAGGAACAGAGTTTGAAAAAATAGATGAGAGTGCCGGACCTGAGTTGGTCGTTTTTTCTTTTCTTGAGATAGAAAGTCAGTGTATTGGAAGATAAGATAGAGATGTCAGATAAGCAGGGTTGAGAAGAAGGATCGAAGGATGTGGAAGCAGCGGTTATTTCGGAGCATCTTAGGAAGCCGAAGAGGTGGAGAGGTTCGCGGAGAGGTGGAAGGATTGGAAGCCCTTCCAGGCAGTCCAGTAAGAATTGAGAGTTCGAGGGGCAATCACTGAGAGGATAGTTTGCTGGGCCAGCTGGAGATAGTGATGGAAAGGATGATTCAGAGAAATGTGAGTTCCGAATAGGGAGGTACTGTGCATGGGTTCGGTCTTGCATCTGGTGCCAAGTTCCTGAATTTCTGAAATTGAAAGTGAGAGAGAGAGTCAGCTATCTCATTAAGGTGGCCTTGAATATGAGCTGCTACGAGGATGAATTGATGTGTGAGAGAAGGCGGCGGAGAAATTTCATGATAGATTGGGATGAAGACCTTCCTTTGTTAATTATATGAACTACTGCATAGTTGTCCGAATGGATGAGAATGGATTTTTGTTTCCAATTGTGGCCCCAAAGAGAAGCGGCAATGACAATTGGAAATATTTCGAACAAGGCCGATGACTGGTCGGCGAGAGGGACTGAAGAGAATTCAGGAGGCCAAGGGGGCGCAAACCATTGGCCTTTGTAATAGCCTCCGATACCGACTGAGGAGGCTGCATCTGTGAAAAGCTGGATATCCTCGGCATCAGAGAGGAGGTTGTTGTAGAAGAGAGATATGCCATTCCAGTTGGCCAAGAAGAGCTGCCAAATCCTGAGCTCTGATTTGCAGTCGGCTGAACGGCTTACGTGGTGGTAAAGAGAGGTCAAGGAAGAGGCGAGGTTGAGAAGGTAGGAGATGGGCTTCCCAGTAAGTGCGCTGGTTCCATTGGAGTAGGCGGGCAGCGGCCTTGGCCAGAGAACTGCTTATGGTAATCGTAGAACAGGAAGCCCTCGAAACGGACAGATAGATCGGCGGATGATGGAGGCGATGAGACGAGGTGAGAGGAGCGGGGGGGAGAGGACTGGATGAAAGGGGTAGGAGAGTCTCCTGCGCTGCAGAAAAGGTCTTCACCGGAACAGCGGATTTGCAGATCTATGACAAGGGAGCACGGATTCGAGCTAGGTGAAAAAGAACCATGCAGAAAACGAATGAGGAAGAGAAGAGGGTGACGTTTGATATATATGGAGACTGGTTGCTTACGTCAGAATTAGTGAGAATTGCAGCTGCAGTGTCAGTGCAGTGTCAAATGAGCTTGGCTGCCTTCATGCCTCCCGAACTTTCATTAAAAACTCCATTAATTTGTGTGTTGTATGTTTTGTTATGTGTAGTGTTTGTCTTGTCATTCTTAAACCATTTATTTAACCACCAAAGTTATGCCAAGAGAATAAAGAAATCATGTGCCTCTAATTACACCAACTGCTTGGGTATTTTCTGATGAAATCACTTACAAGTTGTGGGTTATTAATATTTGTTTTATTTATTGATTAAACTGCTAGGTCAATTCCTGATTTTCAACATTTTCATCAACATAACCCCCATTTCTAACATTATTTATTATTATGTAACTTAAGTACAGAAATACAATAAAGCAAACAGAATAGCACCAACTGTGGCTCCTAAATCAGTCTCTTTCTTTCTTTAAATAATTTTACACAGGGAATTTTATTTAACCACTTTGAAAATGTATTTAGGGGCTTATTTTTGTCACGATACGTAGTTTAGGACCCTGTGCAGATGGTATAATCCAGAAGTGACTAGAATAAGACTTAAAGGGAAACACAGCAGGAGCAGGATGGGATGGCAGACAGGGGTCGTGATGGCTGTGATCTGGTGCTCAGAGGGCGTGGCACAGGCGGACAGGTTCAAAACAGTCTAAATAGGGAAACCAGGACACAGTCCAATACCCAAAACCGGGAGGTCCATCCAAGACAAAGACAAGAGTAAAAACAAGGAATGGGGACATGGAACCAGGAAAATAGACTGACGAGGCCAGGCGCTCCAAGCCCCAGACTCAGCTGGTCTGGACGCCAATTGGAAGCCTATGTGCTCAAGCCACGGACATACAGTAAAGCGACTTGATGGTAGGCGGGCCTATGGATGTCTTTCTTCCAGTGCAGAGCGCTGAGGTTCTGGAGCACTGGGTTTAAATAAAGAACGGAGCAAGGGTGGTAGGTGAACATGATAATAAACTAAACACAAAAGGGTGGGAGCGCTCTCTAGAGGAGGGATGATAATTGTGACAATTTTCCCTACTTTTATAAACAGCAAACAAATTGGCTAAAGAATGGCATAAAATACTGGGATTACTATAGTAGTAGTCTCCTGAAACTATTAGTCTCCTTAAAGTACCATGACAGACAGAAAAACTTACAATCACTACTAGAAAGTGAAGCAGATGCCACATATAAACTGACGTAGATGCTCAATTTAGTGTTATACAGTCTGTTATTTGAATTGCACACTTTTTAATTTCAAGTGTGGAATTCAATTTGCATAGATAAAAAGAACAGAATTTGAGTTCCACTTTTTGCCCATGTGAATCTCTGTATAATTATGTTAACAATCAGTCAGTAACATTATCTAATTGCCTATAAGAGCTGCATTTAGTAGCCACTTCAGGTCTAGACAAACCCTTCAAGCTCACTATGTCACCTTGCAGTAAACAACTCTTTCAATCCCATTAGACTGCAATCACCTCTGCATACTTTTAATCTACACAGCAATGTTAACAATCCAAGCATTACTTATTATTATTGGAATATACAGTACCATGCAATTTTTTTACACAGTTTTTCACTTTTTTTATCTTGTTTTCAATATACTAACAATGAGGTTTATTTAACTGATTTGCATGATAAACACCGTAACAGTACAAAACAATAGTGTAAGAATCTTGTTCAATAAAAATTTTATTTTATTTTTTATACCTGGTTACGAGTAGATAATTCTCTATCCTACACTTCCTCGTGGACATCATAAATACCAATAACATTCCTGCAGATCTGATGGACTGGGTTAAACTGAGCACTTAATATTTATCTTAAGAATCTTGATAAAGTATTGATAAACACAGGTTTGTTCCATTAAACAGGGCTACAGAACTAATGAACCTAACTTGAAAACAAAATCAAATTTTATATGCTTTTAAATTTCTCAACCAAAGAGCATCTTTAAAACATCTTACCCTCAAAAAGAAAGTCTTTATGTCCTGTAAGAATGATGTCTTCAGTTTTCTCACTTACCTGAAATCTCTCTCTCAGATTCAATCCTAAATAAAGCGGCAGTTTCCAAAACCTACCCTTTATTCCACTTTCCCTTCTCCTTCACTTTTGAAATCCCGCTTAGAGTAGGATTTATAATTATAAATGTTAAGTTTCAAACATTATGAATGGTGAATGGAAGGCAATCCTTGCTGTGTATGTTTTTCTGTTTATGTCAGACATTGACCAATCCTGTTTAAAATTTATGTTTACCTGTCTTGTGACAGGTGTAGACAAGTATTAAACTCCCTTTTACAGCTTTTCTCACATCTCTCAATAACTCTTTAAGCCATCAGTCATGCTAGTTTCTGTTCTGGTGGTGTTCCTATCTCTGAACTGCGGTCTGACACTGGCCTTTTTAGCTCTTATAGACAGATGCCTCATTCTTACCAGCTTGAAAGCTAGTTGGGGTTTGAAATATTTATTGTCTATTAAATTGTAAAAACATAATCCACATAGTTTAGTGATAGGACTTTTCTTCAATTACTTTAATCCACTTAATTTGCAGTTCCCTAATAACTGAGTCTGATGGCATTCTGTTGTTCTGTTGTTGTTCTTTTGTACTTTAGGAAAGAATATATGATATTCTTTTTGACCATTAACAAAACATCACTAGCAGTCACTCAAGATAGGTGTAAAGCCCAATGTACTTTTTCCAGAATTAACAGTGAAATACTAATCAGAAGACACATACAGGGAAGTGCATTTAAAACACAAAACAGGAAGCATTTTTATACAAGGACTTTGCTACCTTGAACACGCACACCGCCATGCTGTCAAAACTGACACCCTGGCTTATTTTACAAAACATCTAGCTGACCCTGAGATCATTAAGATACTACCATCAAGCAAGCTATACAGTATATGCTGAATGGCCTCCTCTCTTTGGCAAGCTTTCTGAAGTCTATATGAAAGACCCAACCTTCTCATTTCCACTTCATATTTGCCATTTCAAACTGACTGATGCAACTATATACAACATGTTCTCAATCTCTTTCTCTCTCTTTCATTCTTACTCCTAAATTCTTTCAACTCATCCATTTCCTTCAATAACCCTTTCGCATTAAAGTCTTGTACATGAATTAAATAGTTGCCTATTACATTGTAAAATTCAATCTTTTCTTTTTTTTTCTAAGCTCATGATATTCTTTGATCCATTATCTGTATTTCTGTGTTTCATATTGTATGAAAACAAATGACATAAAATATGATATCACGAATGTCCTTGGTTGTAATTCTTGAGTTTAACTTGAAATGTAATACTACATAATACTACACAGTACGTTGATAATGTCCACTATTAACTAAACAAGACTGGGAAAACTAAATTATGATAGTCTCAGTGACATTCACATTCTATCGTCTAAGATAATTATCATTGTTATGCACCAGTATAAAAATGACACACCATGCACCAGTTTATGCACCAGTAAAATCATGGCCTACTTTTTAAGATATTTGAAATCTAAAATGCACAAAAAGATGCTTTCTCAAACTTTTTGGACCAAGTACCACCCCTGATCAAACCAAAGCATCCAAGTACCACCTAAAACTAATCTTCTCATAGGAACCACAGAAAATCTCAATGACCAACATGATCATGTGCGCACACACACATATAATAAAAATAACACTGAGCACCATTTCAGTGAGAGGGGAGAGCCTGTTTAGTCGAGCAAAGTCTTGCAATGTCAGTGATGAGGGCAGTGAGCTTCAAACGCAGATCTGGCTCAGCATCCATTTTGTTGTGGTACTTTGTCTTGATTGCAGTGAGAGCAGAGAAGCCTTTCTCATAAAGGTAGGTGGTAGCAAAACTGTCTTTGGATCCAGAAAACCAGCAGTGACTGTCATTTCAATTCTGACATTAAAGTCGCATCAAATGATAATTCTAGCAACTTGTCTTGTTCAGCACAGGTCAGATCCTTGGGTATTCCTAGGACATCAACAGTAAAGGGGTTCCTCATCCACTCTGGTGTGGCCTCAACTTGAAAATACTCTGAGAACTGTTCATCCAATGACAAGAGGTGGACTGCAATCACTTCACGAACAAGTGTCTCACCATATGTGTGTAGATTCTTCTCCAAAGTTGGGAAAGCAGAGACATCACTTGCTTTGATTTTATTTACAAAAATTAGACAGGTAGGGTAATTTTACCAGCCACACTAGATCATCAAACAGACTTGCCAAGGGAGATTGCTGGTCGTGCAAAAACATCTGTACCTCAGAGTGCAATTCAAAGAGCCTCGTGAGTACTTTGCCCCTTGATAACCATCTCGCTTCAGTATGTAGCAAAGGCTATACCCTACCATTGATTTTGTCATGTTTTAGCAGCCAAATCATAATGCATATCTATGTAATACAGTGTACACAGGAAACATTTAGGGAGCTTTATAAGGTACAGTAGACCTGTTCACTTTCAAAAGGTATGTTGATCTACAGTTGATACTAATTGCATTTGCAAGAGGTCACCATACATGAACTCAGATTTTCTGCTGACCTGTCCATTAAGGCAAGAGCTTACTGGACCATAGCTGTCACACAATATATCTTTCAGGACTAAGACGCTTTGCATCCCGTTAATCATTTGTCAAGTAGACGCCTCTGAGGAAATGCAAAAACATTTGTACCTCAGAGTGCAATTCAAAGAGCCTCGTGAGCACTTTGCCCCTTGATAACCATCTCACTTCAGTACAGGTATGTAGCAAAAGCTGCACGTTTGCTGCCCAATTCATTACAATCCACACTGAACAGATGTTAATTCATTGGTTGAGCCTTGACAGAATTCACAACTTTGACAGCAGACTGTAACAGATTTTAAATCATCAGGCATTTTCTTTGGTGCCAAGGCCTTACAGTGGATGCTGCAGTGTGTCCACTTCATATGTGGAGCAACCTCTCTTATTCGTGCAGATACACCGCTGTGTCTACTGTATCTGTCATCACTCTAGCACCGTCTATACAAATTCCGATGCATTTTTTCCAGTCAATGCCATTCTCTTTGATAAATTCATTCAGAAGCTGAAATATGTGCTCCCCTGTAGTTCTTGTTGGTAGAGACTTGTAGAACAGAAAGTTTTCATGGGACATGCCCTCAAACCCTTATCTAACATAAACGAGCAAATTGCCAAATCAACAACATCTACAGACTCATCTAATTGCAGTGAAAAACATCTGCTCATCTTAATGTGCTGTCAGCAGGTCGAGTTGTTTAGCAGGTTTCTCTCCACACATTATACGTGTCAGCTCTTTTGTCAACGATAAACAAAGTTCTTCATTAAAAGTGTGGGAATTACTTAATTTGGCAAACCGCAAGCTTACATGGTAAGATGTTCTTGGGCTTTGGAAACTGGAGTGACACTGTTCCTTATGGTGGACTTGCTTCAGATCTTTAAGTTTCCTTTGAAAAAAATCAACAGGCTTATCCTTCAAGAGCGCATGTTGCGTGGTAAAGTGCTGTCTCAGCTTTCATTGCTGAGAATCTCACAACACATTACCCACTGTGGTCTTGGCTCTTCCTCTGTCCTGGTGTAAGTAAATCCCAAACTTAGATAATTTGGATCGTACCACATTGTAGCCATTTTACGACGCTTGCTAACACTAACAGGTTCAGCAGCAGAGCTAGTGTTTGTGGCTGATGTATAATCCTCCTCATTCTGAACAGGTGTGCATGATCTATTGGAGCTGGTATCATTACTATTGGCGTCTATTCCTTTCAGCCATGATATAATACTTGATTTTTGCAAGGTATACATTTTCGATCAATTGTTCTGTTGGTGAATGTGGTGCTGTTGGAGATTTTTTTCCCCTTAAAAGGCAGTCAGGAGCCCGTCTCTGAAGTTAAAATAAGTTTTTATTTCATGTGCATGGGAGCGAAACAGTGATGCTTAGTGTATTTTCTCAAACTAACCTAGAACAGTCCTAGAATGCTTTCCTGTGCTTACAAGATTGGCATTGTTCCAAAATCACGCGCATTCTCCTACCTCCCTATTTGCTGGAGATTACTTTTTTTAAATACAATTGGCCACTTACTGTATGTTCATAGCAAGCATTCATATACAATTGAATAGAATTACATAGTAGCTCTTGCTCTCGCGCGCTGTATCGTAGCTAAGTACATAAGCTGCATATTTGACACATAAACTAATTTTATTAAAATAGAAAATATGAATACCTGTCCCAATTTTTTAGTGGACACAACAAATTTTCATGGTCATCTGGCGTACCACCTGGGGGTGCTCCGTGTACCACAGTTTGAGATCCACGGCTGTAAACTAAAAGCAAAAGTCACACAGTCAGTACAGTATATAAACTCCATAACTGCTGTTTATTAGGAGCCATTATGTAAACGAAATGATAAAATGTGTGATGTTGAATGAACTAAATATTAAATATTAGTTGAACTAAACCCTTGAAATTATCTGAAACTAATTAGTAAACATCTTAGCGCACATCCTTATTCAAATAAGGGTTTTCTATGATTTCTTCAGAATTTGTTAATTGTGTCAATGGTATAAAACTACAAAAAATGCTTTATTGTCAGAAAAATGATTGTCTTAAATTATAATATATATATATAACATAATATTATTGTACAGCAGCAAAATCAAATGAATGATTTTTAGTGACAAAATGTAAATCAATTGAGTAAAAATACTTTGTCATCACTGCAGTAAAATGTGTTTAATCTTGTTTTTCTTAGTCTTTCATTTTCATAAATGAGAGCATTTTAATCTTATGGAACCATAAAGAATATGTATTTTTTAATCTGTACACAAGCATTGCACATGTAAGTGATCTCGTGTATCTGCTTATTACAGCTAAAAAGTTATTTTCACAGCAGTGAAACTAGTATTTAAAAATGAACAAATTATTGAGACAGTACCGACTACAAGAATGTAAAAATATAGAGCCCTAACAGTTGATTTCATCATGTTTTAGCAGCCAAATCATAACGCATATCTCTGTAATATACACAGGAAACATTTAGGGAGCTTGGTAGACCTGTTCACTTTCAGGAGGTATGCTGATCCACAGTTGATACTAAATTGCATTTGCAAGAGGTCACCATACATGCACTCAGATTGTCTGCTGACCTGTCCATTCAGGCAAGAGCTTACTGGACCATAGCTGTCACACAATATATCTTTCAGGACTAAGATGCTTTGCATCCCATTAATCATTTGTCAAGTAGAAGCCTCAGAGGAAAGGTTTTTTTTTAAAAGATTCATGTCAAGGTATGGAACAATAAAATTGATCAAAGCTCATAATCAAACACCAGATTGTAATAAGACATGGGTGGATTGCACAACACTATACCACAGGAGCTGTCCATGTGCTCCAACCTAAAGATAGCCCCATTCAGTTGATAATGAAAATATTTATCTCTTAGTCAGTAATCTGAACTAATATGTATTGTACTGTAGATGTCTAGACATGTCTGCACTGTACATAATTCATTGTGCTGTTCTCGCACATTTATTTTTTCACCTTTTTAAGATTAAGAGTGTTTTAAACTGAACTGACATCAGATCATCAACTGTCAACATTAAATTTAAACAAAAATATGAGCAGGTTTACTGAGCTAGATAAACACTCCTTATTTCTACATTTTATTGCAGAGAACACTCTTTAGAAGAACAGGTACACCTATTACCCAATCACAATTTCCTACTACCAATTGACATACAGTACTGTGTTTGAAGTATTTTTCATTCAGGTAATCCAGCTCTAATTGTAAAAGCTCTTTTCTGAATTTAGTATTTAGCTTGAACAAGGTAAGGGGCATGAAACTGTCTGTGTTTCAGTAAAAATAGAAAATACTGTTTGCAATATTTAATAGAACCTATTTTAAAACAAGTTATGATTATGTGTGGTAGATTATGTGGACAATTCCTCAGAGAGCTGCAGTCAATTTTTGTTGAATGTTTTGTTTTTTGTAGTAAATAATTTCCCCTGCACAAGGTTTCTTCAGGTAAATAATGTTATTTCAGGCTAGCCAGAGCTCACACTCCTTGGTCTCCTCAGAAACCGGGCACATTTGTACAAAGAGTCAAACACCTGTTAGGACTTGTTAAAGCTGATTGTCAAAACCACAGTTCTCCAGTTAACGGGTGCTAATTACGTTAAGCCCAGCATATTTAAACCCTGTTCTGCTACTGTTATGGTTCTCTGTCACTGAGTTACCTTTGGGGTAGTGCTCCCCATCAGTCCTTGTCAGTCTCCAAGCCTTTACTGGGCTCAGCTTTTGGATTTTCATCAGCCTGTGAGCAAGATGCGGCTTTCCTCACCTGCTCTCCTTGTCATAACAAATAATCCCTGTCTTTGTACATTATTTTATGCATAAGACCTTTGTTTTGTTACAGACTATGGAGCTCTAGACATAAAAAATGTGCCTTGTATGTGAATTGGGGTTGGGAGATGGATTGAAGGCAGAAGAGAGTATAAGGGTCTTGTTGGGGTAAGTTACTGTTGCTGTATTTTGTCTTGATTAGAGAATTCTAATTTTGGGAGTGGAGGGTATACATCCCTGCATTACACGCTTTACTTCTCCACTGCATCTCATTGATGTTGGTTGTAAACATTTGACTTATTTGTATTGATGTTTGCAATAATTTGCACCATTAACAGTGTTTCAAGGGGAAAAGCAGGAGTTAGTAGAGTAGGGAAAACCCAAGTGGCCGATTGGGTTGGCTGACTCGGCAGCCTGCGGGGCGTGAAAACAAAAACACCCCTGACTTGTAGGGAGTCGCTTGAGGGGCGCTGCCTCATGACTTGGAACTAGGCCCTCAGGGGTAGGGAAGGAAGAGGAAAGCTCCTCTGACTCCTGGAGAGTCGTTTTTGAGAGGTGCTTCCTCATGAGCAGGCTATGCCCTCAGGGGATTAAAAAGGAAGAGGAAGACTCCCCTGACTTCTTGAGGGTTGCTTTGAGAGGTGCTGCCTCATGACCAGGCTATGCCCTCAGGGGATAGAAAGGAGGATAGTCCCTTGACTCACTAAGAGCAGCATAAGAAGTGCGGCCTCATGACTGGGAACGAATCCCTCAAGGGGGAAGAGAAAGAACCCGTAACTGGAGGAATCACTTTGAGAGGTGCTTCTCAAGAGGTTGAAAATGAAGAGAAAGCTGCTCGAGAAGGAAGTGAAAAACGTTCCCTGACTCGCTGAGAATTGCTTTTGAGGCCCTGCCTGGCAACTGGGATGATCCCTCAGGGGACCGAGGGAATGAGAATTAGTCCTTTAGAGTTACTAAGAATAATGTGGCCGGGGGTCCCCTCTGGCTCACGCTTGAGAACCTCCCCAGAAAGGGTCAAGGTGGCGCTGCCATCCTGAGGTTGGGGAAGTGAGCTTCACTTACCCCCCAGACAGAACCTGGATGCAAAGGCAACACAAAATAAAGAGGAGGAGGAGGGAATTCAAAACTTTAGACGTGTGTGTTCGTGTGGTTAGGGTTTAAATAGGAAAGAGAAATGCAATGAATGATAGAGGAAGGGGCGGAACACCCCCAGCTTCTCCCCCAGAACTCCACCTATCTGTTTCCATATAATTTATTATTTATTTTGCCCCTGATTTCCCTATGTACTTTAACCCTGCTATTGAATGTGTCTCACCGACATGCTCATACCGAGGTATGGCAGAAGTGAGAGGTTCTGCTTGTCATGATCAGACCTACTGTAAATGAATACATCTGGAATGGCAAATTACAACAATTTACAAATTAATGTGTTTGTTTTACTTGGATTTAACCTAGGAGAGGGAGTATTTAGCATACTGTATGAAACAAATTTAATTTCTGAGCTGAGTGTGGCATCAGTAGGACCTCAATAGGTCAACAGTGTTGTCATAATGAACACCTTCTCTCTTGTGCAGCACTGAAGTCCAGCATTGTTCTTCTTTTAGCTGTCAGTTGTGGAGAGGGGGAAAAAGTGTAACATTAATTCAAATTTGAAACTACTAGGCAAGTCAAATCAATCATCAATCCACCTGGCTCTTGCTTTTACAGCAGAACTGCAGCATGAATGAAAATAAGATGACAATAGACAGGCAATAATGTTGAGTATGTTGAGTCTGATACATCCGTGCTAATGAGATTGAAATGTTGCCAAAAAAATTACCGTTAACAAATGTAATGAAAAAAATGAAAACATAATGCTAAAACACTAATGGGTTATAATGATTCCATTAGTACACTTTATTGTAAGACCATTGTTGCAATAGAAATAAACAATTCAAGAAATAGAAATAGTTTAATTCAAGTGACAGTAAAACTTATTAGCCACTATGAAATGTGGAGTGAGTGATAGCAAACCAGAAAGTAAAAAAAGACCTACACACTCCACCATGCTGACAAAAAAAACACTGTGCTAACAACTTTTCACACTCCTTAATTTCAAATAGCTTTATTTTCTTGAACAATGCTGGCAATTTACCAGCTTTGCATTAAAACAGAATGGATATAAAGAGACTATGTGTAATGCTTTGTACTTGAGCGGTGGTTCTGTGGCTAAAGATCTGTGCCTGTGGCTGGAAGGTTGCCGGTTCAAATCCCACAGCTGGCAGAGGAATCCTACTCTGTTGGCCCCTGAGCAAGGCCCTTAACCCCAACTGCTCCAGGGGTGCTGTACAATGGCTGACCCTGCGCTCTGACCCCAAACTTCTCTCCCTGTCTGTGTCTCATGGAGAAAAGCTGGTGTATGCGAAAAGATGAATTTCTAATGCAAAAAATTGTATAGGGCTAATAAAGAAACATTATTATTATGAATAATTGTCTGTGAGGAGCTATTTAAGGAGTACATTTTCAGTAAATATCCTTTAAGAAAACTCAGTCCATGTCCAGGATGCAACTGTTGTTTTATATTTGAAACAGGATTTTTGAGCATCTAGGACAGGAATGAGTGGTATAAAGGGAGCATGCCTGGCCTGCAGATTCATCTTTAAAAAAGAGCACACAACACCTCCACCCACTATTGTTTCTCTTAAACACAGAGAAGCTTGTGCAGAGGGGTCAAAGTTCAAGCCTATCAATAACTGCTCTCAAAATGCCAGTACAAAGCAATAAAAAATGGAGTGAACCAAAAGCTGAATTTCAAATAGAAAAACATTAAGCAAACATAGTTTTGCAGACAGAGACTGAATGTATTCTTAATAAAGCACCAATCTGAAGAATTTAATTAAAATTAACTGATTTTGAAAGTTAAGCTTAAACTCATGAAACAACTTAGATCTCTTTCTAAAGAGGGATCTTCCCAGATTACAGCTGAAAACATAAAACATAAAATCTTGACAAAAAGTTCAAATAGTGTATTGATGGATCAAATAAATTATTGAGATGAGCAAAAAAAATAAAATAAATCTTTGGAGCTCTCTACAAATGTCATTACCCTTGAAAGCCTTTGTGGGAGAGTGCTGAAAAAAATGAACATGAATAAAGCAATATAGTGTAGAGCTTCCAAGACTGATGACTAGAAAATGAGCTATGGTCAAGTGAAATCCATTAGGAGTATAAAGATGAGAAATAATCACTACTTAAAAAGGTTGTTTAACTTGAAGCCATTATGGTGAAAGTTTAAAGAACTCCTTATTTTACTATCTCAACTATGAAGTTTGACTGTGTTGCAATTGGGTCTTGGTGTGTAAGTCATCTTTAGAGTTTGACAAGCTCCTGTTACAGTCTATTTAACTTTAAAAGATTTACAAACAAGATAGAAACCACAATACTCTACTCAGTTAGCATTGTGAGTGTACTGTGGTGAATCTAATCAAACCAAACACATATTCAAAATGTTGAGCATTTTACATTACAAATGCCAGAAAATACTGGATGTGTTTTTCAAAGTCAACAGTCAATAGAAATGGCTGTAGAATAGAACAAGTACTTAACCTACCTATTCTTATTGTTTTATATATTTTTGCATATTTGTGTAATTTTGAAGAACATGGGGATAGAAATTTCTTTATGATGTTAAAGCTTGGTGTTGCAAAACCTTTTTTTTTTCAAAAAACCACTAAAAGATTTGTACCATTATAGGCATACTCTATTGTGCTACAGTTAATTTCTAGCATTAAAATGCCTTGGATAGCTGTACAACAATGACCTATGCAACGTGCACTCAGCTGGTGAGTTTGATATGCTAATATTAGTATAACTTCTCCAGTAGTTACTGTAGGGGTCACACTACGAAAAAGGTAGATGGCTTATGAGTTCAAAATTGAGAAGAATGCATGAACTGGATCTTCAGCCCTTCCATTCTTCAATAATGTTCACAGGTTTGAGGCTAGCTGATTGCTCATATACAAAAACGATGTTTTAAAGAATTATAATTATAGTTTTGAGATGACACACATATACAATCATACACTAGACTTAATTATCACTCATAGAGCTGATATTTATCATGCACTAGTCCATCCCATCAATAATGTTTTCTGACCACTCTTTAATTACTTTTTAGATTCGACTGCCCTTGATACAGATGCAGCCATTCAAAGTGCGCGGTACAGACACATAAAAATGTCTTTTATGTAAACCATGTTTGCTATTAATTCATTTAGGGCTAAAATACGTTCATACGTTCATTTTTCCAAGAAAGTTTATAATAATACGATCTATAGTTGAAATCTGAGCCTAAATATAAAGGAAAAGCATTTTCAGAGAGCAATCACGCTGTGTTTATGTAGTGTAAGAGGACCCGGGGAAGGGTCATCTCTAACAGGTATTTCCGAAATGAAACACTGAAAATGCTAGAGATTGACCTTAGCAAGATGGCGAACAACGAGACACAGCTGAGACGCATCAGGAACCGGAATATAAGTGGCCCAGAGGCAGTGAACGGGGCGGAAGCCGGTAAGGTGAATGCGTTTCGGAGGAAAAGAGTGGAAAGAGGTGGATGTTAAGGATCGGGCTAACGAACGACTGCAAGGAGAAAAGGTTTATGATTTTGGATTACGGACACTGGTTTAGGATACATCGCGGATTGTCTTTATTACGAACTTTTGGAACTCGGAACGAATCAGGACTAAGGGAACGGATTACGGACTGTATTCGGAAGGCAGGTGCTGGAAGAAACGCCACGGATCGGAGGACAGTAAAGTGTGGTGTAAGTACGACCTTCGTTTACATAAACTATCCCCCGGAGACACCACAATTGGTGGAGGATGCGGGCAGCTCCCGCTCGGGTTTGAGAATCGAAGAGAGCAAGTTTTTTTTTGTGTGTGTGTGCGGGTTCCGCTTTGCGCGTGTGAAGAAACACTATGGAAGAATTACTACAGCAGTTGTCCCAGGCCACCCTCGCCCAATTTCAGGCATTACAAGGACAACGAGAAGCTAACGAAGCGCAACTGGAGGCGAACCAAATCCAAAAAGAAACCAACGAACGAATTATAGAGGAGCAAAAATTAATACGCGCAGAGTTGTGCAGGTTAAGGGAAGAAATCCGGCAGGCCCCGGTAGCGGGGAGAGGCACCGCTCAGGAAGAACAAATTACGCTAGAAAAGATGACTGAGCTTGATGATGTGGAAGCTTATTTAACCACCTTTGAAAGAACGGCCGCTCGAAATGCATGGCCCAAAGAACAATGGGCTGGGAGAGTAGCCCCTTATTTAATTGGAGAAGCCCAAAAGGCATATTATGATTTAAAAGAAGAAGATGCAGAGAATTATGAGACTCTGAAAAACGAAATATTGGCAAGACTAGGGGTAACCATGGCGATACGAGCAGTCCGGTTCCACAATTGGAGCTACCAGATGAACAAGCCTACGAGGTCTCAGATGTTTGACCTTGTACATCTGGCAAAGAAATGGCTCCAGCCAGAAGAATTAAACCCAGGACAGGTGGTAGAAAGGGTGGTGTTGGATCATTTCGTGAGGAGTCTGCCTGTGCACCTGAAAAGAAAAGTAAGTGAAGGGGATCCCCAGACCCTAGACCAAGCCGTGGACTGGGTGGACAGACACCATGCCACAGAGGCCCTGATTAGGGAGAGAAAAGGGGACTTTCGGAGGGAGGAGAGAAGAAGCCCCAAGAGTCTGGAAACCGAAATAAAGTACCGACCAATAAAGTATAGTGATTATCGGGAACCTATACAGTTAAAAAAAACCCTTAGGGGGAAGTCTGACTCAAGGGCCCGGCCATGGGAAGAAACCCGGCGATGTTTTAATTGCCAGGAAGAAGGGCATTTAGCCAGCTATTGCCCTGGCCTGCCCGAACCCATGCAGGTAGACCCCAGAGATGAAGCCCTATGCAACTACCTTACAGCGGGGGTCCCGACCCGCAAGGATCCCCATCTTACGAAAATCGAGATAGAGGGAGAACCCATCGAGGCCTTATTGGACTCTGGCAGTGCGGTGACCCTGGTGACCCCTACAGTACTTCCGGGAGGACTAGAGATTCCAAGAACAAAGGGAATACCTATTACTTGCATTCACGGGGACACCAAAGACTATCCGACGGTCGAATTGAGCATCTCTACAGAACAGGGGACCTACCGCTCAACGGTAGGAGTAGTTGAGCAGTTGCCATACCCTGTCATACTGGGACGAGACTGTCCCCATTTCCTCCAGATTTGGAACACGATCCAATCAGCTAGGCCAAGACCCATCCCCTGGCCGGAAGACAGTGGTGATGGCCCTGCCGACGACCCTGATGAGACAGACCCACAAGAAAGCGGAACTGAACTTGGAGCTGAGTTTGGAAATATGGAACTACCGAACTGGGAACCCCCAGAACGTCGGGGTAAGTTTGGGACAGCCCAACTAGAAGATGGGAACTTGAGACATGCGTGGGGACATGTCAGGAAAATTGATGGGGAGTGGTGTACTGATCCTAACACCGTGAGTTACCCATATTGCCAGCAGCCATATCACCCTGCAACTCACAACTGGCAACCCACTGAAGCTAAGCAGGTGTGAGCCTGGTCAGTACCTGGATGGGAGACCTCCTGGGAAAAACTAAGGTTGCTGCTGGAAGAGGTGTTAGTGGGGCCAGCAGGGGGTGCTCACCCTGCAGTCCATGTGGGTCCTAATGCCCCAGTATAGTGACGGGGACACTATACTGTAAACAGGCGCCGTCCTTCGGATGAGACGTAAAACCGAGGTCCTGACTCTCTGTGGTCATTAAAAATCCCAGGGCGCTTCTCGAAAAGAGTAGGGGTGTAACCCCGGTGTCCTGGCCAAATTTCCAATTGGCCCTTACTAATCATGGCCTCCTAATAATCCCCCTCTATGAATTGGCTACATTACTCTGTTCTCCTCCCCACTGATATCTGATGTGTGGTGAGCGTTCTGGCGCACTATGGCTGCCGTCGCATCATCCAGGTGGATGCTGCACATTGGTGGTGGTGGAGGGGAGTCCCCATTACCTGTAAAGCGCTTTGAGTGGAGTGTCCAGAAAAGCGCTATATAAGTGTAAGCAATTATTATTATTATTATTATTTTATGACAAAGAATAATCTCCTTTACCAAGTGCAGCAGAAGGGACAGGAAGAAGTGGAACAACTCCTTATTCCCCGACCTTACCAGATGAAACTCCTCAACTTGGCCCATAGCCACCTCCTGGGTGGGCACCTGGGGGTAAAGAAGACATCCGAGAGACTCCTCTCTAGGTTCTTTTGGCCAGGAATCTATAAGGCCATCGAGAAGTACTGTCGGGAATGCCCCGAGTGTCAGAAAAGTGCGCCACAACCTTATTATAGGAACCCTTTGATTCCCCTCCCAATTATTGAAACCCCCTTCGAACGGATTGGGATGGATTTGGTGGGGCCCCTGATCAGAACCACCAAGGGTCACCAATACATTCTAGTAATAGTAGATTATGCTACCAGGTACCCCGAAGCCATTCCGTTGAGAGCTGCCACCGCCAAAAACATAGCTAGAGAGCTAGTACAACTGTTTGCTCGAGTCGGAATTCCTAAAGAGATCCTAACTGATCAAGGAACACCTTTTATGTCGAAAGTCATGCGAGACTTTTGTAAGCTGCTGGGTATACAGCAGATCCGAACCTCTGTTTATCACCCTCAAACTGATGGTCTAGTAGAACGTTTTAATAAGACCCTGAAAAGCATGCTTAGGAAGACGATGCAAAAGGATGGAAAAAATTGGGATCAGCTGCTTCCGTATCTCATGTTTGCGGTTCGAGAAGTACCGCAGGCTTCGACTGGATTCTCCCCCTTTGAATTATTATACTCTCGGAAACCACGGGGCCTATTGGACGTGGTCAAAGAATCGTGGGAACATCAACCTTCCCCTTTACAAACTATCATTGAGCATGTGGAACAGATGAGAGAAAGAATAAAGGTTATTGTTTCCTTAGTAAAAGAAAACCTGGAGAAAGCCCAGGCTCAACAACAACAAATTTATAATAGGGGAGCAGTTGCGAGGGAATTTCAGATTGGGGACAGAGTACTGGTGCTAGTTCCAACCCCAGAGTGTAAATTCTTGGCATCCTGGCAGGGACCTTATGAAGTGGTGGAAAAGGTTGGGCCAGTCAACTATAAGGTCAAGCAACATGACAGAAGACGGCAGCATCAAATCTACCACGTCAATTTGCTGAAAAAATGGCATGGCACCGAAGTTCTGCTCACCCACTTTTCCCCAGACCCACTGGAAGAAGAAACGGGTGCGGTAGCCGTGGGAGACCTGGCTCCGGCACAAAAACAGGAACTACAAGAATTCCTGTCCCAAAACAAAGATGTTTTTTCCCGGACACCTGGTCGAACCCACCTTATACAACATAAGATCGTCACGGAACCGGGGAAAAAGGTAAGGCTACCCCCGTATCGAGTACCAGAAGCTAACAAGAAACTGATTAAAGAAGAGGTGGGTAAAATGCTGAAGATGGGAATAATCGAGGAATCCCATAGTGAGTGGGCTAGCCCGATAGTTCTGATCCCCAAGCCAGATGGAACTATCCGATTTTGCAACAACTTCAAAAGGTTAAATGAGATCTCGCGGTTTGATGCATACCCCATGCCCCGTATAGATGAACTAATCGAGCGATTAGGTAACGCTCGATACATCAGCACCCTTGATCTTACGAAGGGATATTGGCAAGTGCCGCTGGCCAAAGAAGATAAAGCCAAAACCGCTTTTGCCACACCTGAAGGACTATATCAATATAGGGTCCTACCCTTCGGTTTGCATGGTGCGCCCGCAACATTCCAAAGATTGATGGACCGAATTCTGAGACCGTATCGGGATTTTGCAGCCGCCTACTTGGATGACGTTGTAATCCATAGCATGACCTGGGAACAACATCTATATCACCTGGAAGCAGTGACTGGAGCGTTGCGAGCAGCAGGATTAACGGCCAACCCAAATAAATGTTGTCTGGGGGCTAGGGAAGCCAATTACCTGAGTTATACGATCGGGAGAGGATTGATCATGCCCCAAGATCAGAAGGTACAATTAATCAAGAACTGGCCCAAACCAGCTACCAAGAAGCAAATTCGAACGTTTGTGGGACTAGCAAGTTACTATCGGCGTTTCATCCCAGGGTTTGCAGCCATGGCCGCCCCTCTACACGATCTGACGAAGATGAGCTGTCCGGAGAAAATAAAATGGACCGACGTGGAAGAGAGGGCTTTCCAAGACTTAAAAGCAGCTCTCACTTCTCAACCCGTCTTACAGGTACCAGACTTCAGTAAGCCTTTCATGGTACAAACTGATGCTTCAGACACTGGGATTGGAGCCATACTGTCACAGGAGATTGAAGGACTAGAGCATCCTATTCTCTATATCAGCCGTAAGTTGAATCCGGCCGAAAAACACTATTCCACGATAGAGAAAGAATGTCTAGCAATCAAATGGGCCCTAGACTATTTGAAATATTATTTATTGGGAAGACGATTTATGTTATACACAGATCATGCGCCGTTAACATGGATGTTGCAAAATATGGATAAAAACGATCGAATTACGCGATGGGGTCTTAGTCTGCAAAGATTTCAATTTCAGACGGTCTATAGACCCGGAAGGAAACAAGGAAATGTAGACGCCCTCTCCCGAATGCACTGTTTGTTTGTTTTTTAAAACCTTAAGTGGTTTGCTTCATATTTAACTAATCGTTTTCTCATGTTCAAATATCGAATAATAATGTTTTAACTAATGTTCAAATATCTAATAATTGTACTGCTTCGTCAATGTCACCAGTTCAACTTGGGGTACCACAGGGATCAGTGCTGGGACCAATATGGTTCTCTCTCTACATGCTGCTGCTACTGTAGGTAGGATAATACGAAAACATAATATTAAGTTTTATTCATATGCTGATGACACTCAAATATACATTTCATTTACACCTAATTTACACGACAACTCGTCTATTATCACTTTAGTTAATTGCAAAAATGAAGTAAAGACTTAGATGTGTGTAAACTTTTTGTTACTCAAAAACTGAGGTTCAGTTGTTTGGAGGCGACAATACTGATAGTACTACTATAACTTCAGTACTTAACTCAGAGGATTTAAAAATGCCTCAAAGACTGAGCACATAACCTAGGCGTCATATTAGACACAAGGCTCTCATTTAACTCTCATGTTAAAACAGTATCGAAAACATGTTAAGAAATATTGCAAAACTAAGGCAGTTTCACTCCACTCAAGACAGAGAAATTAACAAGTAATAGGTTTATTCCATGCTGAAAGAGAAGAAAGAAAACAGTTTTGGCCCTGGAACCTTCTTCAGGTGTGAGAAAGACAGGGCAGTAAGCAAAGGTAATGTAGCAGTAGAACAAAAGCTGGGAAAGAGGAGGAGTGAGAGTGGCCAATCAGCTGGTGTGAAGTCAGGATAGGTGAAGAGAGGTGTGAAATGAAACCTACAATGAATAGAGGGGATTTAGAAGAAAAGGAGTCTGTCGTTGAGAGAAAGGGGAAGGTGTGATCCTAGCTGCAGGATAATTTTAGTTTCTGTATTCTTTCTGATGTATAAGAAAACAGACAGAGATTAGTGTGATCATGGCCATCAGAGGTGAAACGAGAAACAATGGTCTTGGAGAAATCTTTAATCGTCACAGCCCTAACATGTTCTCTAAAGTGGTCTTCAAGTCTCCTTTCTGTTTCTCTAATGTAGATGGCTGGACATTTACTGCAAGAGATACAGTAAATAAGGTTGCTGGAGATGTCATCTGATTGATCCAGAATTGTCCTGAGGGGCCTTGAATGAGTGAGCTGTTTGTCACAACAGCCAGCCAGCAGAGACCAACTCTTAAGCGATCTAATCAGCACCAGCAATGGGTTATTATTAACAAGCGCCGCTGCACGCATTAACACAACTGCAAATGCTCTACCGTACGGCACGCCGTGCTATTTATACCATCCTAACCTGCTTCCCTTTGCTCGGTATTGAGTCTACTCCTTGAGAGCTCTACATGGCGTTTTTCCTCGTACTTCGTTTATTCTGGATTCTGGACTCCCCTTCTGCCTTTTCAACTTTGGACCTCGCCTCTAGTCACGGACTGTTTGCCTCCTGTGTTCTCTCCAGATTACGACTTACCGTACCCCTTTTGACCACGACCTTGTCTCTTGCTTCGAATTGTTCACTTCTATCTCTCTTCCTGGTTACTGATACACCCTTTTCCTTGGACCACGAACTCGCCTATGCATTGGATTGTTTGCCTGCCTTGTCGACTACTCACTCCTGCGTCTGCACAGGATCCTCGTATCTATCCAACAGGGATTCCTAACACTGTTAGATATGTACTTGCAGGTGACAGCGAATTTTTTTGCAAGGGAAAATGCCTGGTGTGGATGGTTGCTGAGGGCAGTCAAGGGAGCTGTGAACAAGAAGGTTACGCAGATTAGGTAGTCGGTGATATGAGATGATGGGGGAGTCAGAAAAGAGGGCCCCATTGGAGGGATCATCTTGTAGGATGGAAAAGTTGTCATCAAAACAGAGAAATTAATACACGGTCTTGTATACAGCAGCACTAAGAATGTGAGAATGCTGTTTGTGGCCTACAGTTCAGCATTCAATTCCATCATACCCGGTCAACTGGTGACAAAGCCAGTTGGATTAGGTCTGTGCAACTCTGTCTGCAACTGGCTGCTGGACTTTCTCATTGAGAGACCACAGGTGGTTCGGATAGGCAATAAAACATCAACACCACTCACCCTGAGCACTGGAACTCCACAAGGCTGCTGTCTGAGTCCAAGGTTGTACTCCCTGTTCACTCATGACTGCACAGCAAGACACAGCAACAACCGCACCATTAAGTTTGTGGATGACACCACTATAATAGGACTGATCAGTGATGATGACGAGTCCACTTACAGGGATGAAGTCATACAGCTGCTTAGGTGGTGTCATAGCAATAACCTCGACTTGAATGTAAATAAAACGAAAGAGCTAATAGTGGACTTTCGGAGACACAGGCCACTCACTCACAGCCCACTCAATATTGATGGAACGGAAGTGGAAACAGTCACCAGCTTTAGGTTTTTGGGAATTCATATCTCTAAAGATTTAACCTGGACTGTGAACACTGACTCTATCATGAAGAAAGCTCAGCAGCGCCTTTATTTCTTGAGGTGCCTCAAGCGATGTGGGATGCCAGTACCTGTGTTGGTGATCTTCTGCACAATCGAGAGCATCCTCACCAACAGGATCACCGTGTGGTACGGCAACACCTCTTCTCGAGAAAGAAAGGCACTGCAGAGAATGGTCAATATGGCCCAGAAGATTATCGGTTGTGGTCTCACCGAGATTAAACAGCTCTATGTGGACCACTGCTGTGGTAGAATTCTGGCCATCACAGAGGACAGTCACCACCCCGGGCATGCGCTCTTCACTACACTGCCCTCAGGCAAAAGATATAAGAGCATAAGGACATTTACCACTAGATTCTTCAATAGTTTCTATCCACAAGTGCTGCAATTGGCAAACACATTTAGCCATGCCCCTCAGACCACACCTACACCATCTACCTCATTATGATTTCTTATCTATTGCACATCTCCAGTCATTGTTTACACGTCTGTATTATTTACATTCAAACTGTTTACTTGTCTACTTGTACATTGTCTACTGTTTGTTTGTATATTGTCTTGATGCACTGTCTGCACTTTGTGTTTTTACACTTGTTTTAACAACCGAGAGACTTTCTGTAAGTAAGAATTCCATTGTACCAGTACATGTACCGGTTACATATGGCAATAAAGTTCAAGTTCAAGTTAGACTACTGCAATGCCCTACTATCAGGAAGCACCCACCACTCTTTCAACATATAACACCAAATTCA
This sequence comes from Lepisosteus platostomus, assembly GCF_059453375.1. Lineage (NCBI taxonomy): Eukaryota > Metazoa > Chordata > Actinopteri > Semionotiformes > Lepisosteidae > Lepisosteus > Lepisosteus platostomus. The sequence goes on from NC_142617.1 coordinate 22,472,764, forward strand.
GAATGCAGCAGCTAGAATTGTTACTAGGACCGGAAAGTATGACCATATAACACCCATACTTCGCTTTCTTCATTGGCTTCTTGTCAGGTACAGGGTGGACTTCAAAATCATTCTACTTACTTACAAGGTTCTCAGAGGTCAGGCACCTGTCTATCTAATGGAATTTATTAATGAATACCATCCAAGTCGCCCACTTAGATCACAGAACACAGGTCTTCTTCATATTCCACGCATTAATAAAAAACAGTTGGCAGTAAAGCCTTTAGTTAAAGGGCCCCTAGCTTATGGAATAGTCTCCCACCCCAAATTCGGGATGCCGAGTCAATCTCAGTTTTCAAATCCAGACAGAAGACCTATTACTTCAGCCTAGCCTACTACATCTTACATTATAGCCTGCTGCAACCATGACTGCTGTTGCTATTGTACATGCCATTTTGTGTCTCTATGGTGGTCTACCAGGTAGATACATCTGTTCTGATCAAACTATCCTATTCTTCTCTCCACATGTCTGGATGGTGCCCGGGTTGGGCACCATCTGAGTTAGATGCTGCATCACTGCCATAGATCCAAAAGGGACCATGCGGATATTGCTATCGTTTAGGAGGATTTTACTGGTCTATAGAGATCTGCATGGAGTACTGACATATAGAAGACATGATGGATGGATTAATACCCTCATTCATTTTTTTTTAAAATTGTATAATGTTAGCATGCCCAAAGGGGTTGGGCAGCCAGTTAACTTTGGAATCCTAGAGGTTTTTTTTCTCCTTACTAATGAATTTTTGGTTCCTCGTCTCCATTGTCTTCTCGTCTTTTCACTTGCATTAAGCACCTTGAGGCAACCTTGTTGTGAAAGGCGCTATATACAACTAAATTGAATTTAATTAAATGAGTTTGCACATGAGTTGATTTACAGATCTGGAAAGAAGTGAAGGTTGACACCGCAAGGATCCAAAGGCATGTATGGAGGTATTTGTTGTCAGGAGAAGGGATTGAAAAGTGTCAACCTTCACTTCTTTCCAGTCCTGTAAATTAACTCATGTGCACTCATGTGTTACTAGTTTAGTAGTAGTGTAGAAGTGTTGCAAACATGTACAGTGCAATTTTGTACATTTTACCTGCAAATCATAAAGGAGGGTTCACATCACTAGATCACATCACATCACATCCTTTTTTTAGTTTGGCACCTTACAAAACAGAACAGAAAATGTTCACTCATTACTGTTTGTTCACAAATCAGAAAGTGCTCCTTTGCATTCAAGATAGGACACATTCTTTGTAAAATAGGCAACTCTTACTCCCAGTGACACATTTAGCCAATGTCCGCCTGGAATTTCCTCCCCTTAAACAATTTGTTATATCTCTGCAGCAGAGTATAGCAGGAGCCTGATTCAGGTCTTAAATTGAAGCTAAGCAGACTGTCACTCGGCTTCCTTTTTTCTGTCTTCACTGAGTGTGTGCTGCAGTGGTTTTGTTTTAGGTTGAACAATTGTTTTACAACAAAGTCAACATCATCAAGGTGTATTTTTTAATTATATAATACTACAATAATACATAATATCGCAGAAAGCAATGTCATGTCATTTGTATGGTTTTTACAGATTAATCTATTCATGTACTTTAAACATGTATTTCAGGCCTTAATACAACAATTTATGAGGTTTTGGAAATGTTCCCTAGGTGGAGAAATACCTTTATCAGTAAAAGACTGCTTTGGTGGTTTGAATTATTTGGTGCCTGTAATGCCCATTTGTAATACAAATATACTATGCTAAATTACATTTAGTGACTGCTCACTCAACCCTGATTTAGATCATTTTGCTTCATGGGAAATATTCAGAGTGTTGAAAACATACTGTGCTCAATAAGCTAAATTATTTCTTGTATTAAGGGAAGCAAAGATGAAAATGAACTGTTGAGCAAAAACTGAAATGAACTTTGGCTATCCAATCTGCTTCCCCTTAGTATGATTTTTTTTTCTGTTTGATCTTTTGTTTTCAGGCCAATTCAGCAAAATTAATAACCATAGACTTCTAGAAGAGACATGGGTTCTTGCTTTTGCAAGAACATAATTAAAATATTACAATTATTTCAAACATAACTGTTTGAAAAAACAGCCACTGATTTTATAGAGCTAACCCAGGGCAAACGATAATTTAAATACAATGTGAAGTATATATCTTAATATATATTAAATACAAAATATATAAAAAATAAAATAAAAATATCAATATAATAATCTGCCTCAGCCCATTTATGTGCTTTTAAGATTCCCTGTCCATCTGCAAAAAGCTAAAACAAAGACATAACATTCTGAGAGAGTTACTGTATTAAATGTTTAAATCACTTACAGTACATGTAGGTCCCCAAAGACAAAAAATAAATAAATTAAAACAATTGTCTGTGCTCAGTGAGCATGTTTTTTTATTAGTATTATTAAAAAAACCAAAACATAGATTAATAACATCTACTTTCATTTTGTGCCAATATTACAGACAAGAAAGATGGTACGCTTCAGACTGCTCTTCCAGCATCTATATTTAGATTAACAGATAGCAGGTTTATTTAGGGATTTTGAAAAGGAATGTATTATTGATCCATAATTAATAACAGATCCAGACACTCTTGATAAGTGCCAATGGCCAGAGAGGAACTGGGGCACCTATTGGCAGGGTCTTGGGCTTTCCAGATGGGGTTCTGAAATCTCTGGGGATAAAAGCCCTGGAAAAAGACAAATGAAGATATGAGATGTCAATTGGATCAAAATAATTTGATTGTCACTATCTTGATAAGTGTGGTGGTGACATTTAGCATTAATGAAGGCCAGAGAAAGTTAAAAAAACGGAGTGACCAAGAGCAAGAATGAAGCACTGAATCTCAATGAGACAAAGGGCAGGGATAGCTGTACTGAAATGTGCAGAAAGCCATTTTGGGGAAAACAAACTACTATACAGTATATTACCTGTCTAAATTGAGAAATTCAGCCAACATTTTAAAGGATCTAGGAACATGCTTTGTAATTGCCAAAAGATATACAGTAACATGGAATTTGGTCTGAAAAATATTAAATTAAAAAATCAAAAACATACTGTAAATGTATAATTTGTTAGAAGCTCAGAAAATACTTGTTTACATGAAATCTGGTAGCTGAACAATCCACTATGGCTTGGGAATAAAGGAAAACGGAGAAACCCTGACTGAAATACAAATTACACATTCACTACAGTCCACTCAAATGAATATATTATGTCTTTCCTTATCAATACTGGAACACCCAGGAGAATCAACACTATTAATGCAATTTAACAGCATTGCAGAGCTCACTAAGACAGAAGCATATTCAAATTCCCCTTGAAAACAAAAATTGTATTCTCTCCATTTATGCTCTTCTTTTAAGCTATTTATATTCAGTCAACACTATTTAAACCCTAAATAGGAATAGACTGGCTATGAAAATTACCTAGATAATGTCACTGATATTCAGCTAAGAAACAAATAACCTCTTTAAACCTTTGTTCAATGTGGAAAAACTATTAACCTCCTCAAAAGGAAATTAAGTGAAGAGGTCTTTTGCTCACCTTTTACTACAAATATCCATACATTCACCCAATTTGAGTCACTGGGGTTCATGGACTCTGAACATTTCTAACAGAATTATGACAACAGTGTGAGAAATAACCATTGTATTGTGGTTTTGCTTGGCTTGTTTGTATCTGGCTATAAAGGGAACCTAGCTGAAAAGATAAAGTCAGAGAAAAACTCATGCTGCTATGTCATTCCTTCATTTCAGCTGAAATAAAAGCCTGATGACCACTTCACCTCTGTAGCGTGGTTTCCAAGTCTTGTCCTTGTCTCCTGACGAAGGTTAATCTTACCCCTCCCCCTCAGCCTTCAATAACTTCCAATACTTCGCAATTTCTTGACATAAACCACTACATTTACAGGTGATGCAGATTTTCAACTCCTGTGTACTTCTTTCCACCCCTGTACTGTACTAGAAACTCTCTTTTTCACAGTTCCTCAGGCTCCGACAACTATACACTGACAGAGGATACCATTTCATTAACAGAGGATACCCAACACGTTTTTATAGGGCCCTCTCCCGAGCCAAAAATAGCCAATAGGAATTCCTGGACCCACAACCACATTCCTTTGCTGCTTCCCTACTACCCTAACACCCTTTATATTACCAGGACCATTAATGACAATTACTGACCCCTCCTCTTTTCTTACTGCCTATTCATTTCACTGACCACCTAATCTGTGGACCCTTTTTGTTCACAGCACCCTTGACCACAATTGACAGCAATCATCCACACCAGGCACTTTTGCCTGCAACAGAACCCGCCGCATCAAGGATAAATATACAGTATATCTAATACCACACATATTCAAGGCCCCTCTGGACAACCCAGATGACATCATGTAATTCCAGCAATCTCATTTACTGCATCTGCAGATATTTACATTGGCGAGACAGAAGGAAACTGGCAAAGCATTTCAGGGAACATTTGAGCTGTTTCAGAGCTGTGAGCTGTGAGGATCAGAGATCCCCATTTCACAAAAAACGGCCATGATCTTGCTGATCTCTTCATCTGCATCCTCACAGAGGGGTTTCAGAACTCCTTTTACAGAAACCAAAATCTGAAACTAGGATCACACCTTCTCCGTCCCACAACAACAGACTTCTGAATACTCTCTGTTAATTTCCAGCTTTTACTTTGTGTGACATTATTATGAAAAACTTAAAGCACATTTCTAAATAAGATATTTGAGTACATTGTATAATTTCAACATTATTTCTCCTGATTTAAATTACATGAGATTTAAATTAAATTAAACTTATTGTATGTATTTAAGTGATTTCACTTCTGGACATAATCCAAGCAAGGTGGAAATGTCCTTGATACAGGTACAGATGCAGCCATTCAAAGTGCACGGTACAGACACGTATCGGAGGTAATTGGCTACGGCGTCGCGCATTGTGACGCACGATGACGCGCGGTACCGCGGTACGTGATTGGTTGCCCGACAGGGGCACTCGTGGTCCGTTGGCCTGTTGTAGAAAGATTTACAGTAAACGTCTTTACTGTGCTCGTTTTAGTATTGAATATTTATATGGAATTTTACCACTGAAGGGAAATCTTAGTAGCTGAGCATAAAAAGAATAGGAGCATAATGTAACGCGTGTGAAGGCCATAAACGATATTAATTTTGGAACATAAACATACAGTATATGGCTGGTCTTGGTACTTTAAAGAAAAAATACACACCAGTATTCCATTTCTCCCTAAACATTTTAAGCATCAAAGTCTTTAACTAACGTGATACCGGAGTCAACAAGCATACTTTTAGAATTTGATTAAAAGGGAATATAATATGGAATCACGTATCTCAAGAAATTAATAACGATATAATTATATTCATGTACCGCAACAAAAGAATAGTACACGTTGTACATTGTCTGTTGATAATGTTTCTGTAGTGCTTTTTCAGCATGTGACCTTGCCGGTGGTGCTGTGGGTTAGGTTCCTGACTCCCAAGTCACACGGTCTGTGATTGAATCCCACTAGAGCCATGACTTTTTTTAACAAACATTTCTTTGAAAAAATGAAACGTTTCCCTTGGTCAGAGATTAAATAAAACCTCACTCGCACCAAACAAATTTATATTTCTAAATATCACAACATGATCGGATTTAAGTCATTTTAATAACAATGAATAGTTACCTATGCATTACAATATAAACATTTATATTGATTTAAATCGCGTTTTGATTTAAATTGTAAACGCGTGTTTAAATATATGTGTTTTTTGATTCACAATCAGACAAATGCAACATAAATTGATATCTTTGTCTTCTAAGTATCTTAATAAACTTTCAGCATAACTTTCTCCCCGTTTAGATTTATTTTTCTTGGGATCTTGGGATCAAACGTGGAAAGATTAGATTGTAATCGTTTTTATTTTTTAAATACATTTTATAAAAGTGTAATCTATGCTAAAAAGTTGTACACCACCTGCTATAAAGATCCATATTGTAATACTTTTGGGTTCGGATAGGACAGACACGAGAACTCAGACTTGCGGAGTTAAAGCAAGTTAAAGCCTTGATTTTATATATCTCCTTTAAAAGTGGAATCTCAAAGCAAAAAAAATACCCAACACTGATTGTACCCATCTGTCATGCTAATAAAGCACCTTGAATTGAATTGAATTGAGGGAGAGAGGGGGGGAGGGCGAGCGAGAGAGCCAGGACAGACAGGCAAATAAGATACACTCCACAGAGATTCACAACAGCGACATATCATAAAACGTTTGCACATATAGTTAAGTTATTACTTGGTTTTCAAAGTGCAATGAAATACAATATTGTTGTTGTTGCTGTTATTGTTGTTTTTATCCTGTAAAGCGTTTTGAGAAGCCACCTTTAAAGGCGATATATAAAAGCGTTGATTCTTATGGAATGTGTTCCGCCGGGGATTCCAAATTTTTTTCTATTTCTTTTTAATCGCCTATCTAAGGAAATAGCAGTATAACTTTGTTCATGCACAAACAGTGGCATGTTACATTATTAATTTGGGTGTCCCCTCTTGCCAGAAAGCTCTAAATTGCATTTTTTGACTTTTTCTAAATTGCAACCCATAAATGAAGCTGATACAGTTTAGACTTTGAATGATTTTAAACTGTATTACAGCAGCACAATGGACAATGCAACGTAAATTGCAAAAATGCACTTGGAATCTGTCCAAGCCCTACTTTGTCAGGCATTTTCTTTTACTGCAACGGACATAAAAACTCCCTTGCTTTTAACAGAGTGTTTCATAATTTCTAACTATGAAAATTATTTAAACTGCGACACTTATCATTCAACCACAGCTCGAAATATCACAAGGACCCTCAAGAGCACAGCAAAGACTGTATTAAAAGAATCGCGTATCTAAAGAAATGAATAAGATATAATTATATTCATGTACTGTGACAGGAGCAGTGTCCTCAGCTCCGTGCTTATGGCTCTCTTTACTTTCAGGGGGATGTGGAACTGCAGCCAGGGGTTCTCATGCATGGCCTCTCCATATTGCCGGGGAAAATCTGATGTTTCTCTATAACAATAATAAAAAACATTATTTTACATATCACCTTTAAAAGTGGCATCTCAAAGCAATACAGTAGATGGAAAAACAGTTAAAAGGACCGAAGTAAATACCAGACAAATGCAAACGCGTTTTTAATAAAATGCTTTTATTCATTCAGCAGAGAGTGAGAGGGACATCCAGCAGAGAGAGACACACACACCAGTTTTCATTGACAAAAAGTAATTGTTTTTTTACATTCCTCTTGTCTAAGAGGAATGTTTTGTTTGTGGACAGACTGTTAGACTAGAGGAAAAGAGCGCCTCCTTCTACGGAGCATTCCGTTGATCCGATCTTGAATTCTTTTCCAGTTGCACGAAGTAAGGGTTGAAAATCTCCGATTCACCATGCTACTAATGGTTTCCCGGAGATTGCAAGGCAAGGCACTTTTGCCTCTGGACCCATCGAAATTTACAGACGTGGTCCACCCCCAGTAAATTTCAAAAGTCACAAGATTTCGAAACACGAGGGCGGCGTAGCGGTCGGCTCTTGCTTTCCCGTCTATGCCGATGCACTGCAAGTACAACCCCCCCTCCTTCTCTTGAGTGATGGGTAACAGTTGGATATCTGGGAGAATTATTCGTCCCACTGGCGTCTGTGAATTCCGCTCTGTAAACGGTGCTTCCTGAGGGGAGATAGACGGCGGGGACAGCATCAACCAATTCCTGCACGGTGGTGAGCGGAGAGGCCGGGATGGAGTGTCCTGAGGCGGTGTGTGCTCTGCGGGGGCAGAGCTTCCGCCAGGCATTGCAACCTGCACGGTGGGGAGAGGCACTTATCGGGAGAAAACTGCTAAACTGTTTGACTGCCGGAACATACTGTCTCCTTCCTCTGCATTTTCAGGAGTGTCTCTAGCCTCCCAATCCTCCCCAGTAATGTGTCGTACTGCTCCCGCTGCTGCCGAAAAGTCTCCACACAGGTGGTGCTTCTACAGGTTGGCACCCTGGCCAGTGGCCGAGAGCAGAGACCCACGGCCTGTGACAAAATAACATAATTCATGTAAGAAATAAAGTCACACAGTAGTATTCATCAGTCGCGGAACAGATGTCAAAATAAACTTTTCTTTTTTTCCGTCTTACCGCTTTCTTTTTTACTGTCCTGGTGGTAGATTTCGAAGATAGTTTCGTGGTGTTTTCTTGAAGAACAGGCTAAGAAGAAATATTTATAATTGAATTTAAAATTAAAAACGGCAATAATACCTTGTAATATGCGCTATAATTGCGTATTTCAGATGAAGTCTGCTGTATTTGCTTACCCTTCGCTCTTTGGAAGCTGGGGCAGCAGAAGCACACCGTCTCTTCCCGTAAAAGGTCTTGGTCTCCATACTGTACTGTGGTCGCTGTAGTGCAGGTTCGCAGTTTTTTTTTTTGATGGGAGCTCACCCAATCCATTGGCGTATTTATGCTATATTCACATGTACGGCTAGAATGTGTTCATTGTCTTCCAATGAAAGGCAGGTTCCTTTTGCCGAAGTCAGGAGACATTAGAGGCTTGCCACACCCGGACTGTTAAACCAACGCATTAGCACGTCAAAGCCCATTGAGGAGCTGGGCGCAATCATTGTTTTGTCCCTTGATTTACTGATCTGCATTAATAATGGAATTTGAGTTCCTGCTCTTTGCAATCGACCTGGTCCTGCTGTCGCTCACAGATCAGAGGCTGCGCCAGAACCTGGCACTGCTGGAGCAGCACTGTCAGACCTGGGGGCTGACAGTCAATCTGGACAAGACCAGAGTTATGGTTTTCCAGAAAAAAAGCCAGACCTCAGGGAAACAGGTACAAATTCACATTTAACAACACATTAACACCTAACAACGGGAGCAGGGACGAATTAGGCCAGTACCCACTATTGTGAAACATACAGAAAAGAATATTAAAGTATTGAAATATTGGCTTTAGTATTAGCCATACAGAACATTAAAGTGGCCCTTTCCATTCAGCAGGTGTCTGAGCCGCTGTGTCCTATCTTCTGACAGTCGCCGTTGTGAATGTCTGTCTTATTTTTAGTACTATAGTTTTGTATTATATTCCCTATTAATCAAACTCTAAGAGTATTTATCGGCTTGTCCCCCCCTCCCACCCCTCTCTGTGTACAGTAGAGCCTCCTATCCAGCAAGCACATGTCCACAAACATTCACAACAGCGACATATCATAAAACGTTTGCACATATAGTTAAATTATTAGTTGTTTTTCAGGAAGTAAAAAAAAACACTTGAATTACTTATCCAGTCTCTCAAAATAAAGTTATTTTTCAAGCAATGCAACAAACGCCGGGCTCACAGAGCTTCAACAACAGATGACAATTCCCTTAGTCCTTTTTGTCGGATTAATTAGTCCTTAATTGTCGGATTATGAGTGAATAAAAGCATCTTATTAAAAACACGTTTGCGTTTGTTTGGGAGCTATATTACGTATTTTTCATATGTAAGATATAATGATGTGTAAAAAAAACAATTACTTTTTGTCAATGAAAACCTGTGTGTGTGTCTCTCTCTGCTGGATGTCTCTCTCTCTCTCTCTCTCTCTCTCTCTCTCTCTCTCTCTCTCTCTCTCTCTCTCTCTCTCTCTCTCTCTGCTGAATGAATAAAAGCATTTTATTAAAAACGCGTTTGTGTTTGTCTGGGTATTTACGTTGTAATCTGTGGTTTACATCTTCTGTATTGCTTTGAGATACCACTTTTAAAGGTGATATGTAAAATAACGTTTTTTATTATTGTTATAGAGAAACATGATCAGATTTTCCCTGGTTCAGAAAAAAAGATCTAAAGTGCTACACCTAACTTTCTTAATTCGATGTATTTAAAGCAGTGAACTACTGTAGGTGTAACATAACATTCAGAAATACAATCGAGAATAGTTTTGTGGTGTTTGTATAGATGAAACGTTCCTAAAACGTATAATGTAACAAAATTAAAGACGATTAAAATCTGTAATCTTTCCACTTGTACTGTATGTCATCGGAAAATACAAGAAGTTTCTGCTTTGTGTAAGGATGGTATCAAAAAGTAATCTAAGTGGTGAGAAAGCTGTGCTCAATGTATTTAAGGGACTTAAAAGTGAAAGGACATGGTTCATATTGCTTGACTAATTTTAAACTAAGTTATAAATGCAGACGCTCCCTCGGTGCGCACCGGGTGTAAATATCTAAATATACATTCGTCCCGGGCAGAGGCCAAAGAGCGCCCGGCTGGGGTGCGCGGGGAAGAGCAGGACAGGAGTGAAAGTGGTCAGGGCGGGGTTTAGGAAGGCCGCCGACCAGTGCGGCTGTCCCACAGTGAAGCGGGCATACAGTCTGGGCAGGTATAGATTACACTTTTCTAAAACGTATTTGAAAAATAAAAACGATTACAATCTAATCCTTCCACGTTTGATCCCAAAATCCCAAGAAAAATAAATCTAAACTTGTAGAAAGCTATGCTGAAAGTTTATTTAGATACTTAGAAGACAAAGATACAGTATCCATTTATGTTGCATTAGTCTGATTATGATTAAAAAAAATAATAATAATTAAACACGCATTAGCGTGTTTAAAACACGATTTAAATCAATACAAATGTTTATATTGTAACGCATACTGTCCAGCCTCCATTTCTCTATAAAAATTTACTCTATTACAAATTTACAATTTGTTGATAATAGAAATGTTAGGCTCTTTTGTTAGCAAAAGATCAGCTGCACTTGTAAGATGCGACACCGAAGATATGATTAATAACCTTTTAAATCTGAAGGGAGATCTGAAGGGATCCCCCCCCACACACACACACAATAGAAGCAGGAAGCAGAAGCAGGGACCGTTGTCAGAAGGGAAGAAGGTGATTATTCATTGTTATCAAAAATGACTTAGATTCGATCATGTTGTGATATTTTGAAATATAAAAGTCAATTGATTGTCCATAATATTGCTATTCTATTTTTTCGAAGAAATGTTTGTTAAAAGAAAAGTCACAGCGCCAGCTGGATTTGATCACACAACTTGTGAGATGGTAATCAGGCACGTAGACCAGTGGGCTACAAGGGAAGTCACATGAAGAGAGAGGCGAAACAGCCCTACACAGCCCTGTCGCAGTACACAAATATAATCATATCGTTATTAATTTCTTTAGATATGCGATTCCATATTATATAAGCATAAAAGCTTAAAACTACCACTTTTTCACACGCTATTTCACATGTTAGTTAAATACTTCGATGCTTAAAATGTTTAGGGAGAAATTGAATACCGGTGTGTATTTAGGAGTGTCTTTCCCAGGTATTAGCTCATCAGTATGGTCCCAGTTTATCTGTGCCATACTGTATACAGATACAGACTTCAAGCTGCACCACTGTATCGCTTTGGTAAGGAGACGGACTAAGGCCAAAATCACGAAGACAGCTGGATTTGAACACACAACCCGTGAGTTGGTAATCAGGCAGGTAGACCAGCGGGCTACAAGGGAAGTCACATGAAGAAAGAGGCGAAACAGCCCTACACAGCCCTGTCGCAGTACACAAATATAATTATATCTTATTAATTTCTTTAGATACGCGATTCTTTTAATACAGTCTTTGCTGTGCTCTTGGGGATCCTTGTGATATTTTGAGCTCTGGTTGAATGATAAGTGTTGCAGTTTAAATAATTTTTGTAATTAGAAATTATGGAACGCTCTGTTAAAAGCAAGGGAGTTTTTATGTCCGTTGCAGTTTTTTTGCATCTGTATATGGATATTTGATATATATGGTTGCTTACGTCAGAATTAGTGAAAATTGCAGCAGCTGTGTCGAATGAGCTCGGCTGCCTTCATTCCTTCCGAACTTTCATTAAAAACTCAATTTCACGAGGAATAACAGCAGCCGAAAGCTGGGGAGAAATTAGAATCGTTTATTGGGATGTGGAGATTTGGCGTAACCCGCTTGGCTGAGGGCTAACCTCCCGGCCGTTGGACGGGGAGGATAGGACTCCCAAAAGAACAAAGCGGGACCCCCAATCACCAGTGCAGAAAAAACAATGATTATTTGAACTAATTCAGCCAAGGAGAGAAAGTGCCTGCTTGAGGATACCAGGGTTAGTTTTAATGTATGCACGATAAGCCTCGGAGGACCAACAGCCGAGTTGCTTGATGAGCTATCAAGCGGTTAGAAGGACGTCGTGGAGGTGAGAGAGGAACCAGTCGCGGGTCACGATACGGCCCTTCTCATTTATGAACAGAGGGTCAGTACGCAAAGCTCCGGCAGAGGTGCGAAGATATGCGTAATGGGATAGAGGCGAAACAGCCCTACACAGCCCTGTCGCAGTACACGAATATAATCATATCGTTATTAATTTCTTGAGATACGCGATTCCATATTATATTCCCTTTTAATCAAATTCTAAAAGTATGCTCCTGTAATGTTTCATAGCCGTTCAGGGACGCCAAATATGTAATCATAGCCACTCAGGGACGCCACAAATGTAACGTTGCCATAGCCAAAATGTAAATATAGTGGCTCTCTGAAGGCACCAGTTCTGTAGAGTTTGGGCATTTACTGAGACAATTATTAATTGTAGCAGTAAATCACAAAGTTGATTCTTTTGATGGCTTTAGAGTCCAACCATGCGACATAACTCAAACAACGCACACACACAGGTACTAATACACGAGGATACATTTATTAATACATAGAATATGCATATAAAACTAACAGATCTTATCGAGAGGGTTATCAGAATACAAAAGATATATATTCAATCAGTTACAAAGAGTTACACATATCAAGAGGACATACGTTCAGTATATCATTCATTAAGACCGTTTCATAAATGAACTTGGTTATAACTTCTACATTAGAAACTCAAAACAAGAACATAAGCCTTAGGAATTAAATTGATATCAACTGGTTGGGATAACAATTGAATTCTCGAGCTGTAATGCATTGAAGTTGAATACTCATCCAATCTTTGGGGATTCAGATCTTCCTGCGGGCACAAAGAAACAGTTGCAGGCTGTTGCTGTCCAATCCGCGGCTCGGAGCCAGGCTGTGCTGTGCGGCTTGCGACGGTGCGCTGCAGATGCTCACTGACCGGCTAGTTAGTGTTGGCTTTAACTAGCAAAGTTTGTGCACAGGAGAAAAGATGACTGTGGGTCCCAGCAAGTCAGGAAGAGGACCGGTTCGTTCCTGGTGAAGAGCTAGTTCTGAATAGTGATTCAGCTGTCCACAGTTCTGACCTGTTCACGAGGCTTGCTGCTGTTGCTAACCTCGAGTGGATCCTCTGGTTACTCTCTGGCAACCTCCGCTCTAGACTCTTAGAACAAAGGAAAGTTCTGGCACTCGGACACACTGGCCGTTCCGTTGTTGTCCGGGCTGAGTCTCAGGATGGTCAGGAGGCGCGCTGCGAGAATGTCCTGCCCTTGGGAGCCTTCTGCTCCTGGGCCGTCCTGACCTGGAATTCTCCTTTGAATTCCCTTTAGAAAAGTCCACAAAATTCTCTCCAGAATCTTACTGAATCTTACTGAATCTCTCAGGCCCTCTGTGTTGCCTGTTTTTACCTGGAGGAACTTCAGCTCGTTGATTGGCTGAAAGTTCCATGGGCATCAGAGTCCCACGTGGGTTATTCGGCCCTACCAGTCCCTGATTGGTTGATCAAGGTGAGATATGAGTCACTTACTCCTGACACTTAGGAATGCAGTCTAGATGTCCATCTGGCACTCCCTAGACAGATAGGCGCCAATGGATGACCATTGATCATGATAGCCAGGCTTAGCTAAGTGCATCCCCCTTTGGGAGCTGTCCTTATCAAAGGAACCATCTTAAATCAGCCTGCATGAATAGTTTCTCTGTGGCTGCACCACAGAGATGAACAGAGAGATGAGGCCTAATTTGGGAAAGCTCAGAAACACTTAATTCTTTCTTATTAATAAGCCTCGCCACTACACTCCTATTCTTTTTATGCTCAGGTACTAAGATTTCCCTTCAGTGGTAAAATTCCATATAAATATTCAATACTTAAACGGGCACAGTTAAGACATTAAATATACATATACATACTGTATACAGTACAGTTTGCATACGGTAATATGTTTATGTTCCTAAATCAATCTCTTTTATGAGCATGTGAAAGGCATGGTGAATCGATTCTCAAAAATTACTGTACTTTGCATGATTGGAAACAAATGCGTGATTGCGAAATGCTGTGGTGTTACTTTTACAAAGACGGTCAATGAAAAAAATAATGTGGACCAGGGCAATACTTTGAGTTTACAGCTTGTCTAAGGTCATTCATTATTAATACTATTAGTAATATCTTCGTTAAAGACTTTGATGGCGACAGCTCAAACATGAGAAGTTGAGCTTTATTAGCTCCACCTTGCGGAAATTCCGGATACTATTATTTTGCTTGCGGTATTATAGGAGAATTTACGGTAACTCGCGGTATTTACCGGTAACTCGCGGTAGACTGCGTAAAGCGCACCGCAATATAATGTGGTATCGCCAGCGCATTTTGAATGGCTGCATCTGTATTTACCACTTGACCAATTAGCTAATTTACCCAAGCCCATTTAATGCTGCTTCACACTCTCCCCTATGCTCAGTACTAGGGTTTTTCCTGGCTAGAGCTACTTCCATTTTCACTATGACTCGCGACTTGGTTTATGGCTCCCTGACCCTGGTTTGTTCTAATAACTACATCTTCTGGTTTTGGTTTTGGTACTTAGGGCATTGTTCTGGTTTTGACTCTTGGCTTCCCCATGGTTTACGGCTCCGCTTCTGGTTTTGTACTTTTGCACCAGTACATTTACGGCTTTTGGACCTCAAATTTGAATATCAACTACGCCTCTGGAGATCACTCTGGTTTTCTGCATAGGGTCCTCACTACTATTTTCTAACAGCCGTTAATATGGACCCCACAGAAAGTGATGAGATTCGCGGCATTCTCTCACAACATTCCCACAGGTTGACTCAGCTGCAGGCTTCAATCCAGCAGATTACTTCTCACCTGGCTAATATGTCAACACAGCCAGCAGCAGCAGCAGCCACAGCCACAGCAGTGGCACCAGGCCCTGCAGAGGCAGCAACAGTGGCAGTCCCACTAGTGTTACCAGAGGACGTTCCAGTCCCCCTCTGCAGATTCCTATTCTTCCCAAGTAGCACCGTTTATCACCCCGGAAAGGTTTGACGGAAATCCTAGCAAATGTAGGGGCTTTTTAGCTCAGTGTTTCATGGTTTTTCACCTACATCTTGAAGAATTTTCTTCCTCCTTGGTTAAGGTAGCTTTTATTATCTCCCTTTGTTCTGGAAGAGCTCTTGAATTGGCAACTGTGCTCTTAGAGCGACAAACTCCTGAAATTTCAGATTTTAATATTTTTTTCAACCTTGTGAACAGTATTTCACCACCCCTCCCCATCTCAGGATGCACCTTCCAGACTGACAGCTTTGAGGCAGCGCAAAAGGTCGGTGGCGGACTATGCACTGGAATTCAGGGTTTTTGCGTCAGAGCTGTCCTGGGTTGATGAGGTCTTGATCTCCTTTTTTAAGCAAGGGCTATCGGAACGAAATTAAAGACAATCTGTTTCTATTGCCTCTAAGAGGAAAGTCCTTCAAGGAAGTGATTTCCTTAGTGATTGAATTGGATGACAGCTTTCGTGGAAGAGGACGACGAAGACGAATGGAACCTTTCTGCACCTACTCAACTTCCCGCCCTTGCTCCCCTCGGTTTAATCCTCACCCCCCCCTCTGGAACCTATGGAGATCGTTCACTCCCACCTCACTCCGCAGGAAAGGGAGAAGCACATACGGGAGAATTGCTGTCTTTACTGTGGTCATCTAGGACATTACTGTTCGGACTGTCCCTCCCGCACTTCACGGCACCCCCTGTCCCACCCAGTCCGCAGGTGGGACGCAGTAAACCTTTCGCTACCTCTTCTAATGCCTTGTCTGTTCCTGCTTCACTCTCCTGGGGCTTGTTTAAACTTAACCTTCTCGCTTTTATCGATTCATGGGCCGCTGGAAATTTCCTAGACCTCTCCTTGGCTTGTTCCTGGAATATTCCCTTAATCCCTGTTCGACCCCCTCTTCGTGTGCAGACCCTTGATTGATCCCCTGTTTCCCTAGGGTGTTATTAGCTGAAAGACCTCACCATTATCTTTTCAGGTCGGAGCCCTTCATCAGGAACTTATACAATTTCACCTCCTGGAAACACCACACCACCCTCTGGTTTTGGAGTTCCCCTGGTTGCAAAAACATGATCCTCAGATTTCCAGGACTAGGGGTGTGGTGCTAGCTTGGGGTCCCTTGTGTTGTTGCCGTCTTGTTAAACTCTCCAAGTAGCTCTCCTGCCATTCCTGCATGTTACACTGATCTATCTAAAGCCTTCAGCAAACAAAGTGCATTGTCCCTGCCCCCTGACAGGGCTTGTGATTGTGCCATCGATCTCCTAACGGGTGTCTTGCCCGCAAAGGGGAAAATTTGCCCTCCATCACATGTGGAATTGGAAGCCCTGAAAGAATACATCCAGGAGGCACTTAAGGTAGGTTTCATATGCCTCTCTTCCTCTCCGGCTTGTGCAGGATTTATTTTTGTAGGGAAAAGGGACGGTGGCCTCCGTCCCTGAATTGATTATTAAGGTCTAAATGCGATCACAATCAAAAACCACTATCCCCTCCCACTTGTTGTAACAGAAAGAATAAGGTTCTGGATCCAGAGATGAAGTTAAACAGATGCGTTTATTGCATGCAAGGAACAATAGAACCGAAGTCTTGTTTCCCCCAAGAAACAACAAAGCCGAAGTATTGTTCAAAATGGCAATACAGAACTTTCAGTTTATATAGCATTTCCCTGCCACTTATGATGTAGCTCTGTACTATGGTAATGGGGGGAGGTCAAGGTGTTTGGACAGTTTACAGCCTTTTGACCAAATGGTCAGGGCTTTAGATTACCCTCTGGGGTTTCCTGGCTGGCATCTGGAATCCTTATCAGGTCTCCTTTTCCTGCCAAAAACTCCAGCCTGTTGCTTAGAAGTCTAATTTTCAGGCAGGAAGGACTTAAGTTAACCCCTTCTTCACATCTTCTATCTTTCTTCACACTCATTCCTTCAGCCTTAGAATCTGTTCGGGGTGCTAAAATTTTTACCAAGCTGAATCTCCGCGGGGCATCCAACCTAATTAGAATATGGGAGGGGGACGAGTTGAAGACTGCTTTTCTGACTCATGGACATAATGAGTATCTTGTCATGGCTTTCAGTCTTGTGAATGCACCTGCGGTCTTTCAGTCATTTATGAACAATGTTTTTTGTGATCTCATTCAGAAATGCCTCCTTGTATATCTTGATGATATCTTGATTTTTTCCACTAACCTGCAGGAACACACCTCTCATGCAAGAGAGGTCCTGTCTCATCTGATTCGTCACAAGTTCTATGCTAAGAAGGAAAAATGCATTTTTCATGTGTCAGTGATCCAATTCCTGGCTATATCTTGTGACTGAAAGGGTTCCAATGGACCAAAGCAAGATCTCTGCAATTATGAATTAGTCAACCCCAAAGACCCTAAGACATTTACAATATTTCTTGGGTTTTGCAAACTTTTACAGGAGATTTATTCGTAATTTTAGTTCTGTAGTGGCTTCTATTATGGCCTTCACCCGGATGGGCCCCCAACAGGGTAAATGGACCTCTCAAGCCGATAACACCTTCTGACGCTTAAAGGGCCTTTTTATCTCTGCTCCCCTTCTGAAATACCCAGATCTAACCCTTCCTTTTGTTGTTGAAGTTGACGCCTTGGCCACGGTGTTGGGGCCGTTCTCTCTCAGCACCATAGGGACAAAGGCATCTTGCATCCTTGTGCTTTTTAGCTAATAAGCTGACCAATAAGATGAGCTAGTATGTCGGAAATCGTGAACGCCTAGCTATCAAGTTGGCACTTGAACAATAGAGACACTAGTTGGAGGGGGCACAACACTCTTTTCTCATTCTCACTGACCATAAGAACCTTTCTTACCTTCAGTCGACTACACATCTTTGTCCCAGGCAAGCTAGGTGGTCTTTATTATTCTCAAGGTTCAATTTCATAATTACCTACACCTCAGGTACCAAGAACCTCAAAGTGGATGCCATCTTGCACCTCCATGAACCCCCTAATGTGGAGCAACCCCTAGAGCACATCGTCCCGCCCAGCAGGATTTTGGCTGCCATAAGATGGGATATTAAACAGATGGTGAGACGCAGACTGGAGGGCCAGACCGTACCCCAACAGTGTCCCCTGGACAGACTTCATGTGGGCACATGACTCCCGTTTTGCGGGCCACACCGGTATTAAACACACTCTTGAGCTGATTTCTAGAGACTTCTGGTGGCCTACAATTAAGAAGGTCGGAGACTACGTTCGTGCATGCACTGTCTGTACCAGAATCAAGACTCCTCACACCAAAACCCCTGGATTGTTTAGCCTCTACCCAGTCCAGAGCACTCCTGGAGCCACCTCTCGGTAGACTTCGTCACTGACCTCCCTCTCAGCCAGGGTTGCACCACTCTCCTAGTCATCATCGACCGGTTCTTGAAATCTGCTCATTTTGTTCCTCTGCCCTCTTTGCCCACCGCCCAGGAACTCGCCAACCTTTTCATTCAGCATGTTTTCAGACTCCATGGAATCCCAAGGACATCGGATCAGATCGGGGTCCTCAGTTTGTTTCCAAATTCTGACATGCCTTCTGCAAAGCTCTCAAGGAAAGCTCTCGGAGCCTCTGTTTCCTTGACCTCCCCATACCACCCTCAAGCTAATGAGCAAATCAGTACAAAGAATGTACTAATCAAGAACTTCAGACTTTTCTCAGAGCTTCCATGCAGGACAACTGGGTTTCCCTACTCCCTTGGGCGGAATATGCCCACAATTCCCTCTCCAACTCTGCTACCGTATGTCTCCATTTCAGTGTTCTCTTGGCTTCCAACCCTCTCTCTATATATGCCAAATGTAGCACAACCATAGCTACATTTGGCTCAAACAACCATAGCTACAGGCTGAAATGTCCTTATCTTAATACAGTCCATAACAAATCATCTGCACATGACATACCCAAGAGCCTTTCAATGATACAGTATGCCAGACACCAGCAAGCATGGCCAAGTTGTTATGTTATCAGATGATTGATCATGCTAGTCATCTTAGAAAACTATTCCTAGATTGTGACATTGCATAGGACTGCTTCAACCTGGACATTGATTCTCCATCATACTTGAATAAGGCAGAACAAACACCTACAGAGCCGAGGTATCTTAAAACATTTACATATATTGTTAAATTATTACTTTAAATATATACTTTAAGTTACTGAAACAGCCAGTTAATAAAATCGTTGCAATTTTGTTCTTGTTTGGAGGTGTGGATATTCTGACAACAATTGATTTAAAGACAATCTGTCAAAGTGCAATGCACTCTGCTCTCGGCCGCTGGCAAGGGTGCCAACCTGTAGAAGCAGCACCTGTATGGAGACTTTTCGGCAGCAGCGGAAGCAGTACGACGCATTACAGGGGAGGATTGGGAGGTTAGAGACACTCCTGAAGATGCAGAAGCCGGAGACAGTGTCTTTAGCAGCTCTCTCTGCTGGCGTTTGTAATCGTTTTTATTTTTAAATACATTTTAGCAAAGTAATGTACCATAAAAGTATTGTGAGACATATTTGGGCTAACATCTTCAGTGTTCAGTGTGTGGTAATTTGTTTGGTGCGAGTGAAGTTTTATTTAATCTCTGACCCAGGGAAAAGTGTGGTGTGGACGGTTGAGAAGAGAATGCAGGCTCGCGCTGTGTCCGTTATTCTTGATTCTTTTTTTCTTTTTCTGGTTTGGTCGGATAGTTTTTGTTTTTGTTTCAATAATCCATTAATAATGTTGATAATCGGCCAGTGAAAGCTCTGTTGTCCTTCACATGAATGCCTGAAACATTTTACGGAACCCAGGATTTTACAGTATTTTTTCTTTAAAATACCAATAACAGCAACATACAGTTTACATAATATGTTGATGTTCCAAAATTAAGATATTTTATGAGCTTTATGACCTTCGTTATGCTCTTCATTAATGTCTAAGCCAGAACACATCATGATATCTCATTTTTTATTTCTTTTTAAAAAAATTAAAAATCGTTTGCCCAGCCTAACAGTATTGTTGTTATTGTTTTTATCCTGTAAAGCGCTTTGAGGAGCTACCTTTAAAGGTGCTATATACAATAAAGTTCATTATTATTACTATTGTTAATTTGCTGGACAGAGAGGTGAACATTATTATGCAGAAGACAAAGATAGCGATTTACGTTGCATTGTGCATTGTGCTGCTGTAATACAGTTTAAAATAATTAAAAGTCTAAACAGTATCAGCTTTATTTATGGGTTGTAATTTAAAAAAAGTCAAAAACCTAGACCACAGCACCACTGGCAAGGTCACATAATGAGTGTTGAAAAAGCCCTACAGAAACAGTATCAACAGACATTATACAGCGTGTACTATTCTTGTGTTGCGGTACATGAATATAATTATATCGTTATCAATTTCTTTAGATATGCGATTCCATATTATAGTGCCCCTGTCGGTCAACCAATCACGTACCGCAGTATTTTGCGTCAACGTGCATCACGATGCGTAAGGCTGTAGCCAATTACCCGTGGTACGTGTCTGTGCCGCGTACATTGAATGGCTGCATCTTTATGGACCCAAAAAGTTTGGGAACTCCTGCTTTGCCAATTTGATTCCCCCGTTAGAGTGGGTCCATCGTACTGTGAGGGAACCTGCGCCAAAATGAGCAGATTTAAGACGCAGAAAGCTGACAGTGAATGCAGAGTGTTCAACAAAGAATGGACTGCAAAATACGTTTTCACAGAGGTTGGAACAAAGGCTATATGTTTAATTTGTAAGGAATGTATCGTTGTGTTCAAAGAATACAATCTCAGTTGGCATTTTTCTACCACACATCAGCTATCAGTGGGGAGGAGAGCAGAGTAATGAAACCAATTCATAGATAGCGAGCTTTACTGAATATAGCCCAATTCTTCAGGGACCAGTGAGCTGATCTGTGAATAAAGGTGTGAAGAGAGAAGCATATGAGTTTGGTTGGGAAGGGTTAGAGACTGTCACTCATTCTACTCCATATGTTATGTTTTCACAGAGGTTGGAACAAAGGCTATATGTTTAATTTGTAAGGAATGTATTGTTGTGTTCAAAGAATACAATCTCAGTTGACATTTTTCTACCAAACATGCTAACTATGCTAGAAATCTGTCATGCGAGGAGTGGGTTAATAGAGCTTCAAAACTAGCCACTAGTTTACAGGCTCAGCAAAATGTATTTTTCCACCTTTCTACTATCCAAGAGGCCAGCACAAAGGCAAGCTACCTGCCTGCATATAAAATTGTTAAAGCAAGCCGCTCTGTGAAGAGGAGCTTTTGAAGGAGTCTATGTCCCCTTCTCTAGACAGTTACCTTTCAGGTCAAGGTAATCAGTGAAGACTTGGCTTGTGAGCTGAATATCACGTTTTTATTCAATTTTTATTTTTTTATATTTTAAATATGATTTGTTTTCTCTAGGGTTATCGTCAACCTTGAACTAATAAGCCTATGTTGGATTTTAAACTTATATAGGCCATAGACTATCTGTAACAGAGGCCGGAAGTGGCCTGCTATACAGTTTCAAAATTTTATATGGCCCTCGGGCCAAAATAGTTTGCACATCCCTGGTCTAGGATGTCTATCTCTGCTTTAGTGCAGCAGAGCATTCTCTGGTCGTTATTAATACTGTGCTGCTGGAAGTCCTGTGGATCTGGATGGTAACATATGGAGTAGAATGAGTGACAGTCTCTAATCCTTCCTAACCAAACTCATATGCTTCCCTCTTCACATCTTTATTCACAGATCAGCTCACTGGTCCCTGAAGAATTGGGCTATATTCAGTAAAGCTCAAGCGTGCTATTCAGAGTCAGAGTCAATCGATGCAAATCATGTATTTCCAACCCCTGGAGAATGGGCCATTTTTTCAGCTAAGACTAAAACAGCGTCGTCCAAGCACTTCATACTCAGTACTTTATTCATTAACCTTTGGTCTGGCTACTTCAGTAACATTAATATGTAATTTAAGGGTCTTTTAAAAAAAATGTAAAACAAAATCCTCTTTTTTAAAGAGTTGCATGATGTGAGCACTTAACATCTTAATAGTATTCACCAACTAATCTGAAATTTGTAAAGACATTTGCCTCTACTCTGTATATCCAATCATGCTTTGGTCTCAGCTACTGTACAACCCAACAAATATCAAATGTCACAACATAGAAAGTAAGATTTTAGTCATATATTTTAATGTTTATAGCTACTGTACAACCAAACAAATGTCAAAATCCAGAGGACACACATTGTAACAAAGGAGAAGTGCATCAACCAGGTATAGGAGGCACTTCTTTACACAAATGGTTATGAGAGTCTGGAGAAAGTTTTCCAGATGATTCTACACATATATACAAAAATACACATATAGTACACTGCGCACTGGCAGAGGTGCCAGAAGCCTGAAAAAATAATTATTATAAAGATTTTTTAAGAGCTATTACTGCAATGAAAAGAAAAGGAAGAAAAGAGTAAAAGTGATAAATTGCAAGGACAAATTGCAGCTAAAAGAGTGTGATGTATTTCAGAAATGAAAGTTTTTTTTTAAAATGACTTAATTAGATGAATATCTAATACACATACTTTCAATTTCCCTGACAAGATTTCATCTATATGGTACTTATAGGATTAATATATGATTAATCTCTGCCACAGATGGAATTATCAGACCTGTAAATGACAAATGATATTAAAATGCAAATGTAGCTGCATTTCATAATGTAAAAAAATAGAATTCAAATGTAATGAAGATTCTCATTAATACTGCATACAGGTTAAAAAGGAAAATTATAGATGCATAACAAAACAATGGAAGTGAAGAGGTCAGGGGGATTTAAAGCTGATTTTCTATCTTTATTTAATACTTCTGTATCAGTAATCCCAGCTGTGACATCAACAGACTCAAATCACTCTTAATTTCCCTTTACTGCTCTTTAACTTTTAAAGAGTTATCCCTTAAAACATGTATCACTACCACAAGGGGGTATTGTTGGGTATTTTGTCTCACAATGCCTTTTAAAAAGTCAGTAATGTACACATTGAAATGTTTACAAAGCTCTGTTTGTTTTATTTTAGCTTATCCATTTTATTTTGCATTGTATACTGGACATGTTTATTAAAGCAGATAAAAAAGTCTTTATGATTTATAATAACAATTTTCTATTCTGTCCTCTGTCAATTTGGAATCCTTCCAATATCCTATCAACAAATTGTTAATATCCACATTGGGAGGGCAAGTACAGTACCTGTGAGCAAATTCATATATGGTGTACACCTGTCAGAGCTACAGTATTCATGATTTGATAGCATGTATGTACAGTATAAATATGAGAAAAATGTAGTGTGTACTTATTATGAACAAAACCAAAACAATATCTATAGTAAATGCAAATAGAGAATCATACAACAAACGAGTTCATTACAAACATTACAACATGGTTGTGTCTGCTCAAAGTTGCCTGGCTGATTCAGGAGACACTGTTTTATTGGCATAATGGCTGAAAGCCAATTCACATCAGCAGAAGGTATGCTAGCAATTGTCATCTCCCAACCTGCAGAAAATTATTAAGTGCAAACTAATTTCACTATATTTTAACTTCACTGGGTATTACTTTTGTTAAAATTATTGGGACCAGCCACTCCCTCCTGTGCTGGGGCAATAACTACATTTAACACATGTCTTTATAAACAGCTTATCAAAGCAGAGCCCAATAACAAGGACATACAGATCCAGCCATTCAAAATGCTGAAAGTACGCTGCGTTAAAACGCAGTAGGCATGGCGCAAATTACCGCATTATCCCGCATGCAAATTAGATTATGATAATAGTATCTGGAAGCATCTTGTAAGACCTTGTAAAACTACCAGGTGGAACTAATAAAGCTTAACGTCTCTTGTACAGCATTTGAGCTGTCGCCAGAAAATGCCTGGTTTCGAATCCTGGTCACTGTGGAGGGACAATCTTTTTCCAATTAAGAATTTAAGTTGTATACTCTTTAGACTTTGAATAATTTTAGACTGTGTATTACAGCATGTTAATCATTAAACACCAGCTGACACACGGAAGCAAACTGAATACAAAATGTACTTGCAAGAATAGTGATTACAAATATTACAAAACATACTTGCTTTATACTGTACACTCTTTGGTCACTAAACTGTGAGTAATGCTGCTCACTAAACCTCATTTCCACAATTTCATGGGGGCAAGGTCACGTAGCTGATTCACAGCTGGATACAATTTATCTTGCAAAAATTCAGATATTTGTCAACATATTTACTAAAACTATCTGTAGGGGTTTTGTGCATTTACTGGGACAATTATTAATTGTAGCAGTAAGTCACAAACTTTGATGGCTATTAGAAAACTGACCTTGTGGGACAATTCAGCAACGCACACATACGGATACTTATACACGACAATACATTTATTAATACATAAAATGTGCATATAAATATAACAGATCTTATAGTGAGGGTTAGCAGAATACAGAAGGTATATATTCAATAACGAAGAGTTACAAAGCAAGAGGGACATACATGCAGTATACCATTCATTTATACCATTTCGTAAATGAGCTCTGATTACATTTCTACACTAGATACTCAAAGGCAAGTACATCACTCATAGGAATTAAATTGATATCAACTGGGGTTGAGGTAACAATTTAATTCTTGAGCTGTAATGCAGAATGTTGAATACTCATCCAACAGATGAGTTGCATCCAACAGATGTGTGGATTCAGATCTCCCGCGGACACAAAGGAACAGCGGCAGGCTGTTGCTACGTTCAATCGGCGTCCTCTGGCCCGGTGCCAGCCAGTGCTGGTGCAGCTGGATGTGTGGGAGAAGGAGGGTGAGATTCCTGCTGCAGCGCACTAGCAGTGGGCTCTCTGAAGACCAACTAGTTAGTTTTGGCTTTCCTAGCGAGGGTTTGTGCACATGAAAAGTGACTGTGGGTCCAAGCAAGTCACACTCTTTAGATCGGAAGAAGACCAGTTTGTTCCCGATGTAGTGCTAGTCCTGAATCCTGAGATTCAGCTCTCCACAGTTCTGACAGTAGTTCACTCATTGATCAGGTGAGTGTTCGCGGTGGGTTCACGAGGCTTGCTGTTGGGCTAACCTCAGGCGGATCCTTTGGTTACACGAGGCGACCTCTGTTCTCAACTCTTAGAACAAAGTAAAGTCCTGGCACTCGGACATACTGCCCATTACGTGATTGTCTGAGAATGTCCTTGAGGAGCACTGAAGCCCTGTGCTGCCTGTTTTATCTGGAGGAACTACGGTCGTTCATTGGTTCGGCGGCCATTCAAGACCCACGTGAGGTTACCCTGCCTTACCAGTTCCTGATTGGCTGATCGAAGTGGAGGATGAGAAACAATGCACTCTGACCTTAGGGTTGTAGACCTTGGGATGAGACTCTCCCTTGGAATCTCCCAGACAGTAAGGCGCCAGAGATGACCATTTATTAGGGTGGCTGGTGAGTCTCAGCTTTAGGAGCTGTTCCTTATCAGGAAGTTCTATCAGCTAGAAAAACACCTTAAATGTGAACCAAATGGAATGGCCTATCTGTATCCAGCACCACTTAAATGAGGGAAAGAGAGACTGGCAAGGGAGCAGCAAACTTAATTCCTGTATTTTTAATAAGCTTTACCGCTACATATCCATCTCAGTAATCTCACTGTATTATTCTCACTGAACACCCCAGTGCTCACTCAATGTTCACACTCCCAGTAAAATAAAAAAAAGATTTTCCGCATTGTCACCACACACCAGGGGGGAAGGAGAAGAGCCTGCAGTCATTTTTTCACTGACAGACAAAGACAAAACTCTAAATTATTAATATCTTCCGTGTCACATCAACATTGGGATGTACTTTTTTACAAGTATAAAAAGATGCGATAAACAAGGTGTCTCCTCTATAACTCTTTAGCTTACAGAGAAATTCCGCCAGAGCCTCACAACATTTTCCGATAATACTCTACTTGTGTCTAATTTTTAGTTTAGCAGGTTTTGCGCACTAAGCACATTGTTTAATGGGGATTAAGCACGTACAACATTTGTTTGAGTTGGGAATGCCATACTATCTCTATTGGATTTAAATCTGGGGATTCAGCTGGAGTTTTCACCCAGTTTTCACAAGCTGTCTCTTGTTGACTTCCTGTTTATTTTCATCTTCATTATTTCGTGTGAGAGAGTCTCCTTGGCTTTGGCCATAGTCCGTCTCCTTACTACAGCTATAGTGCAGTAAGTTGTCTGTCCCGGCAAATGGTACAGATAAATGTGCACTATACTGACGAGCTAATATATGAAGAGGGCTTCACAGCCGAATTGTTGTGTTTTATCTCTTCTCTTTTCAGCATGGAAAAATCCTTTTACTTGTTCCCTTACTGTAGCTACTGCATAATTTCTTTATCCCTTCCAACTAAATGAGTGGAATTAAATCAGTCAGAATCTCAGAGTGGCAATTGTAAAAATAACCCTTCTACCTTCATTTGTTTAACTTAAAAAATTTAGCAAAGAAAGTTTGTAATGTAGGGAGCTCTGAATGAGTTTGTCCAGATCACGGTTTCAAAATAAAAAACCTTAGATTGGATGAGAACGTCATAATTGTTTCGCAAGGATGTGAACTTTGAGCGTTTTGTGATATTTAGAAATACCAACAAATTCAATACAGTGTTGATAATAACAACAGTAGTGGCAGTTTGAAATTATTCATTGTTATTAACTTAATCACTTAATCACTTAGCTTCGAACATGTTGTGATATTTAGAAATATCAAAAATGTCAATATAGTGTCCTTAATATTTGCTATTTTAGTTTTTCAAAGAAATGTTTATTTGTTAAAAGAAATCTCATGGTGAAAGCTGGGCTTGAACACCCAACCTCAGGCATATAAGGCAAATACTTAAGCCATTACCCCACACACATGTTATCGCAGGGGAATGAGTTAAACTGATGCAGACATTTCCAAAGAAAGTGTACTAATAATCATAATTTGAGCTACAGTATATGAATATAATTATATCGTTATTTATTTCTTTAGATATGTGATTCCATGTTATATTCCCTATTAATCAGATGCTAAAAAGTATGCGTTTTTCTACTGCGATAAGAATGTACTGTAAGTATTTGCAGAAAAGGTTAAAACATTACAAAGTATATAAACTTAACAAAGAAGGAGCACAAAAACTTAACCACAGTATGTAACCGAATGAAAGACTTTAATGCTTAAAATGTTTAGGAAGAAAGTGGAATACGGGTGTGTATTTTTTTATTTAAACTACCATATACAGCCATATACAGTTTACATCATATGTTTATGTTCCTAAATTAATATCGTTTATGACCTTCATACGGGTTACAGATGAAGCCATTCAAAATGCACGGTACAAACCTGCGGTACGGGAAACTACCCACAAGCCACCGCAGGGGACTGCGGTAAGTGATTGGCTGGCCAAAATGACCGACGGGCACTCGTGGTGCATTGGTCAGTAGTGAAAGATTTAATCATTTAATCTCTTTACTGTGCACATTTTAATCCGCTTAGTATTGAATATTTATATGAAATTTTACCACTAAAGGGAAATTTTAGTAGCTGAACATACAGATGCAGCCATTCAAAGTGCGCGGTACAGACACGTACCGGAGGTAATTGGCTACGGCGTCGTGCATCCTGACGCGCGATGACGCAAAATACCGCGGTACGTGATTGGTTGACCGACAGGGGCACTCTTGGTCCGTTGGTCTGTCGTAGAAAGACTTACTGTAAACGTCTTTACTGTGCCCGTTGTAGATATTGAATTTTACCAATGAAGGGAAATCTTAGTAGCTGAGCATAAAAAGAATAGGAGCATACTGTAACGTGTGTGAAGGCCATAAACGATATTAATTTTGGAATGTAAACATACAGTATATAGCTGGTCTTGGTACTTTAAAGAAAAAAATACACACCAGTATTCCATTTCTCCCTAAACATTGTAAGCTTCGAAGTCTTTAACTAACGTGATACCGGAGTCAACAAGCATACTTTTAGAATTTGATTAAAAGGGAATATAATATGGAATCGCGTATCTCAAGAATTTAATAACGGTATGATTATATCCGTGTACTGCGGCAGGGCTGTGTAGGGCTGTTTCGCCTGCCTGTTCATGCGAGCTGTCTTGTAGCCTACTGGTCTAGGTGCGTGACTACCAACTGGCAGGTTGTGTGTTCGAATCCAGCTGGTGCTGGACTTTTCATTTTTATTTATTTATTTTTTAATCGCGTAACATAAACATATTACCGTTTGCAAACTGTACTGTATACAGTATGTATATGTATATTTAATGTCTTAACTGTGCCCATTTAATTGAATTTAAAAAAATTATTTAACACGAACATTAAGCTGTTTACATCTTCCGCCTGAGAACAGTCACCCGTTGCTACCCAACGCAGAATGGTGATTGGCTGACACTATCTGACACCCCTCTGATTGGAGAAAAAAGACGTGCTGGTTTGCTATACATACTGTACCAGGAAGAGGATTTCTTTCTATTCAAAACGTGTATTTTAAAAGTTTAAGAAGTAAAAACCTTACAGCGTACACAGATTTCTAAACTGATCAGGATCGTTATCTTTGTCTTATGCATAATAATGTTCACCGCTCTGTCCAGCAAATTAATAATAAACTTTATTTTATATAGCGTTTTAAACGAATAAGTAATTAGATTGCTCATAAACCTAATCACTTGCTTTTTCTTTTTATTTAGGATCAGATTTCAACTATAGATCGTATTATTAATAACCATAATAACAACCAACCAACAAAAACAGCCATATAAACATAATGGTGGTGCTGGACCTTTCAGTTTTATTTATTTATTTTTTAATCGCGTAACATAAACATATTACCGTTTGCAAACTGTACTGTATACAATATGTATATGTATATTTAATGTCTTAACTGTGCCCGTTTAAGTATTGAATATTCATATCTAATTTTACCACTGAAGGGAAATCTTAACATAAACATACAGTATATGGCTGGTCTCGGTACTTTAAAGAAAAAAATACACACCGGTATTCCATTTCTCCCTAAACATTGTAAGCTTCGAAGTCTTTAACTAACGTGATACCGGAGTCAACAAGCATACTTTTAGAATTTGATTAAAAGGGAATATAATATGGAATCGCGTATCCAAAGAATTTAATAACGGTATGATTATATCCGTGTACTGCGGCAGGGCTGTGTAGGGCTGTTTCGCCTGCCTAATCATGCAAGCTGTCTTGTAGCCTACTGGTCTAGGTGCGTGACTACCAACTAGCAGGTTGTGTGTTCGAATCCAGCTGGTGCTGGACTTTTTAACAAACATTTCTTCGAAAAAATAGGTAAGCGATATTATGGACAATCAATTGACTTTTATATTTCAAAATATCGCAACATGATCGATATTTGCGATATTTTGAACATATCTTCCCTTCTGACAGCGGTTCCTGCTTCTATTGTGTGTGTGTGTGTGCAACAGTAAATTTTTATAGAGAAATGGAGGCTGGACAGTATGCATTACAATATAAACATTTATATTGATTTAAATCGTGTTCTGATTTAAATCGCAAACGCGTGTTTAATTATGTGTTTTTTAATCATAATCAGGCTAATGCATTTCTACATTTTCTGTATGAACCAGCTTAGAGGTTCATACAGAAAGACAGCTTGTGTTTAAATTGAGTGTAAGGTAATTTATGCTTCTAAAGTCATGGTCAGTATTATTGTACTGTGCTGTACTGTGTCACATTATTTTATAGCGTTTTTATTGCGTTATTAAATCCGGTGGCACTGTGTTAGTTTCCTGACTCACATTATTTAAACTGCGACACTGATCATTCATCTCTAAATAAACTTTATTTTATATACCGTTTTAAGCGAATAGGTAATTAGATGGCTCATAAACCTAATCACTTTTTCTACATAAACACAGCGTGATTGCTCTCTGAAAATGCTTTTCCTTTATTTTTAAAGTAGGCTCAGATTTCAACTATAGATCGTATTATTATAAACTTTCTTGGAAAAATGTATTTTATGTAAAACATGTTTGCTATTAATTCATTTAGGGCTAAAATACGTTCATTGTCTTCCAATCGAGTCGAGTTGACATTGGAAGCCTGCCACACCCGGACTGTTAAACCAATGCATTAGCACGTCAAAGCCCATTGAGCCAGTATTGGCTTTAGTATTTAGTATTTAGTATATTGTAACGCTTACGGCAGACAGGCACTGTGTAGGAGCCGACGCACCAGAGCAGCGCATCGAGGGACCGTCTGCATTTATAACTTAGTTTTTAAAATTAGTCAAGCAATACGAAGCATCTCCTTTTACTTAGTGCCTGAGCATACTGCAACGCGTGTGAAGCCCATAAACGATATTAATTTTGGAACTTAAACATACAGTATATGGCTGGTCTCGGTACTTTAAAGAAAAGGCTCAGATTTCAACTATAGATCGTATTATTAATAACCATAATAACAACCAACCAACAAAAACAACCATATAAACATAATGGTGGTGCTGGACCTTTCAGTTTTATTTATTTATTTTTTAATCGCGTAACATAAACATATTACCGTTTGCAAACTGTACTGTATACAATATGTATATGTATATTTAATGTCTTAACTGTGCCCGTTTAAGTATTGAATATTCATATCTAATTTTACCACTGAAGGGAAATCTTAACATAAACATACAGTATATGGCTGGTCTCGGTACTTTAAAGAAAACATACACACCAGTATTCCATTTCTCCCTAAACATTTTAAGCATCGAAGTCTTTAACTAACGCGATACCGGAGTCAACAAGCATACTTTTAGAATTTGATTAAAAGGGAATATAATATGGAATCACGTATCTCAAGAATTTAAAGACCAGACAATCGCCAACTCGTTTTCAATAAAATTATTTTATTCATTCAGCAGTTTGTGAGAGGGACATCCAGCAGGGAGAGACACACACACCGGTTTTCATTGACAAAATTGTTTTTTTTCAATTCCTCTTGTCTAACAGGAATGTTTTGTTTGTGGACAGACTGTTAGACAAGAGGAAAAGACCGCCTCCTCCTACGAAGCATTTCGTTGATCCGATCACGAATTCTTTTCCAGTCGTACGCAGCAAGGGTTGAGAATCTCCGATTCACCATCGTACTAATGGTTTCCCGGAGATTGCAAGGCAAGGCACTTTTGCCTCTGGACACATCAAAATTTACGGACGTGGTCCACCCCCAGTAAATTTCAAAAGTCACAAGATTTCGAAACACGAGGGCGGCGTAGCGGTCGGCTCTTGCTTTCCCGTCTATGCCGATGCACTGCAAGTACAACCCCCCCTCCATCTCCTGGGTGATGGGTAGCAGTTGGACATCTGGGAGAATTATTCGTTCCACTGGCATCTGTGAATTCCGCTGTGCTTCCTGGGGGGAGATAGCCGGCGGGGACAGCATCAACAGATTCCTGCGCGGTGGTGAACTGAGAGGCTGGGATGGAGTGTCCTGAGGCGGTGTGTGCTCTGCGGGGGGCAGAGCTTCCGCCAGGCATTGCAGCCTGCGCGGCGGGGAGATGCACTTTTCGGGAGACAGCTGCTCAAGTGTTTGACTGCTGGAACTCTAGCCTCCCAATCCTCCCCAGTAATGCATCGTAATGCTCCCGCTGCTGCTGAAATGTCTCCATACAGGTGCTGCTTCTACAGGTTGGCACCCTGGCCAGTGGCCGAGAGCAGAGACCCACGGCCTGTGGCAAAATAACATAATTCATGTAAGAAATAAAGTCACACAGTAGTATTCATCAGTCGCGGAACAGAAGTCAAAATAAACTTTTCTTTTTTTCCGTCTTACCGGTTTCTTTTTTACTGTCCTGGTGGTAGATCGTTTCGCCCGTGCGGTGTTTTCTTGAAGAACAGGCTACGAAGAAATAATTATAATTGAATTTAAAATTCAAAACGGCAATAATACCTTGTAATATGCGCTGTAATCGCGAATTTCAGATGAAGTCTGCTGTATTTGCTTACCCTTCGCTCTTTGGAAGCTGGGGCGGCAGAAGCATCCCGTCTCTTCCCGTAAAACGCCTTGGTCTCCATACTGTACTATGGTCGCTGTAGTGCAGGTTCGCAGTTTTTTTTTTTGTGATGGGAGCTCACCCAATCCCTTGGTGTCTTTTATGCGTCACACATACTGTATTTCAGCGCCATATATTTCATGGATATTATGGAATATAATGGATGGATATCTTAGTTATCTTTCTAGTTCACAGGTTTGCATGCATAATTTAATTTTGAAAGCCACTGAGACATCAGGTACTACTGTTGTATTTATGAAAAAGAAACAAAACAAAAAACATACTAACAACTGTGCCATCCTACTCCTTAGTTAATACATTTTATTATTCATAAACAGTTAACATTGTTAGCAAAATATTTTGAATTATATTTAACCCTATTTTTTCTTTAGTTTTGTATTTAACTTATTATATGATAGTCAGACTTAATGTATATTTGAACAATGAAAATATATTTTTACAAGATTTTACATTAAGCACTTAAAATTAATATGGTTAATAATAGTAAACTGTAACATGCTGTAACAAGATCGGTTAAACTGCGAAGAAAATGCTTTCAGAGAAAATGTTTCAGGTGTGAAGAACATAGATCTCCAATGCAATTTCAACCAAACCTGTTCCCACACACCCCGCCCCCACTACCATTAGAATATACACAAACATTTTAGCGTTTCATTCTGAGCAGAAGACCCTCACACCTGAAGAGTGCTGGCTGTGACGAATTAAACCGGTTTTACAGGTTTCAATCACAGACTATGTGACATGGGACTCAGTAAACTACAGTAACACCGTATTTGATAACGCTATAAAAACGCTATAAAATAATGTGACTTGGCACAGAACAAGTTTACAGCACAGTACAAAGATAAATGCTGACCATGACTTTAGAAGCATAAATTGCCTTACACTCAATTTAAACACAAGCTGTCTTTAGGCCTCTAAGCTGGTTCATACGGAAATGTAGAGATCCAGGCTCAGAACACACAGCTTCATTAGCGAATACATATGCAGGACAACTAGAGAAGACGTTTTACAGAGGATGGATTTTTAGAAACATCCCATCAGACATCCCATCATATTCACAACGTGAAATCTAGAAAATAATATTACGTAACCAAAATCCGCAATATGGAAACAGAACCTGTGTAATTGTTGATAGATGATGTACTCGTAACATTTTTTCAAGACGAACTACAACATTTAAAAAATGACTTGTATGTACTTGATATCTCTAATCAATCCACGGGTCCCAGCACAAAACGAAAGTAAAACGCATACCGTTTCGCGCTTCTTATTAGTTGCTCAAAAGTAATTTGACCGTATGAAATGCATAATATAAACCTAGAAACATATACGTGAGCAGTACTTAAGCACTGTAGTATCGGTGTTAAGACATACCTCTCATATACTGTAAATCAAGTTAAAAATATCTCAAGACCGATTCTGGTCGTAATGAAACCATGCAAGGGAGTTTTTATGTCCGTTGCAGTTCTTTTGCAACATGAATATAATTATATCGTTATTAATTTCTTGATATACGCGATTCCATATTATATTCCCTTTTAATCAAATTCTAAAAGTATGCTTGTTGACTCCTGTATCACGTTAGTTAAAGACTTCGAAGCTTACAATGTTTAGGGAGAAATGGAATACCGGTGTGTATTTTTTTCTTTAAAGTACCGAGACCAGCCATATACTGTATGTTTATGTTAAGATTTCCCTTCAGTGGTAAAATTAGATATGAATATTCAATACTTAAATGGGCACAGTTAAGACATTAAATATACATATACATATTGTATACAGTACAGTTTGCATATGGTAATATGTTTATGTTACGCGATTAAAAAATAAATAAATAAAACTGGAAGGTCCAGCACCACCATTATGTTTATATTGTTGTTTTTGTTGGTTGGTTGTTATTATGGTTATTAATAATACGATCTATAGTTGAAATCTGAGCCTAAATAAAAAGAAAATGCAAGTGATTAGGTTTATGAGCAATCTAATTACTTATTCGTTTAAAACGCTATATAAAATAAAGTTTATTATTAATTTGCTGGACAGAGCGGTGAACATTATTATGCATAAGACAAAGATAACGATCCTGATCAGTTTAGAAATCTGTGTACGCTGTAAGGTTTTTACTTCTTAAACTTTTAAAATACACGTTTTGAATAGAAAGAAATCCTCTTCCTGGTACAGTATGTATAGCAAACCAGCACGTCTTTTTTCTCCAATCATAGGAGTGTCAGATAGTGTCAGCCAATCACCATTCTGCGTTGGGTAGCAACGGGTGACTGTTCTCAGGCGGAAGATGTAAACAGCTTAATGTTCGTGTTAAATAATTTTTTTTAATTCAATTAAACGGGCACAGTTAAGACATTAAATATACATATACATACTGTATACAGTACAGTTTGCATACGGTAATATGTTTATGTAAGCGATTAAAAAATAAATAAATAAAAATGAAAAGTACAGCACCAGCTGGATTCGAACACACAACCTGCCAGTTGGTAGTCACGCACCTAGACCAGTAGGCTACAAGACAGCTCGCATGATCAGGCAGGCGAAACAGCCCTACACAGCCCTGCCGCAGTACACGGATATAATCATACCGTTATTAAATTATTTAGATACGTGATTCCATATTATATTCCCTTTTAATCAAATTCTAAAAGTATGCTTGTTGACTCCGGTATCACGTTAGTTAAAGACTTCGAAGCTTACAATGTTTAGGGAGAAATGGAATACCAGTGTGTATTTTTCCTTGTGATATTTTAAGCTCTAGTTGAATGATAGGTGTCGCATTTTAAATCATTTTCGTAGCTAGAAATTATGAAACGCCCTGTTAAAAGCAAGGAAGTTTTTATGCCCGTTGAAGTAAAACAAAATGCCTGACAAAGTATGGCTTGGACAGATTCCAAGTGCTTGTACAAATGTGCTAAAGAAATTATACTTGGAGTTTACAGCTTGTCCAAAGTCATCCATTATTAATACTATTAGTAATATCTTCAGTAAAGGCTTTGATGCATAAATATTTCTGATAAAGGTAGGTTGTGTACTTTTGTCCAACTGAGCAATCATGCTTTCATAAAATATACCAACATTTTAATGACTGATGATTAACATGCTGTAATACACAGTTCAAAATTAAAGGCTCAAATGCTGTACATGAGAGGTTAAGCTCCCCCTGGCGGTTTTACAAGGCGACGCCGGATAGTTAGTCACGTGACACAAGTGAACCGCGTGATACCCCAGTGGGCGTGTCGTGGTATGCCGCGAAATACCTCACCCATTTTGAATGGCTGCATCTGTAAGAAGAAGAGGAGCATAAAGCATCTGAAGGTCGTAAACGATATTAATTTAGGAAAATAAACATTACTGTATGTAAACTGTACTGTGTATGGCTGGTCTTGGTAGTTTAAAGAAAAAATACACGCCAGTCTTCCATTTCTCTCTAAACATTTTAAGCATGAAAGTTTTATGAAATGGTACCCAAATATGCGATTGCTGTATAGAATTAATTTTAATTTAAAAAAATTATTTAACACATAAATTAAGCTGTTTACATCTTCCGCCTGAGAACATAGTCACCCGTTGCTACCCAACGCAGTAACATAGCCACTAACTACCAAAGAGAGAACATTAGCTAGCCAATATGATAAAGAAATAAATTATTATTTTGTTTATTTCTTTTGCACGTTTATTTGAGCATTTCCATCGATTGTACAAGCACTTGGAAACTGTCCAATCCCTAGTTCATCAGGCATTTTCTTTTACGCTTCGGGCATTCTCCTGGTGTGGCGCCGGTCTGTGTCTTCTAGGATATAATGCCAGCAATTTTTTGCTAAATTTGGGTTTCCAATAACGCCACAGCAAACTCTTGTTTATATGTCCACTTTAACAGACAATCTCCTTTGCTTTTAGCCGAGCGTTTAATAATTTCCTAAAATGAAAGTGATTTATTTTATTTCCCTCACAGGATCAATAAAAGTATCTTTCATCTATCTAAACTATGGGACAGAATTCTGGGGTCTCCCTATACCAGAGATTATAGTAGGGCTTCAGAATGGTGATTGGCTGACACCATCTGACACCCCTCTGACTGGGGAAAAAGATGTGTTGATCTGCTATACATACTGTACCAGGAAGATGATTTCTTTCTATTCGAAACGTGTATTTTAAAAGTTTAATTAAGAAGTAAAAACCTTACAGCGTACACAGATTTCTAAACTGATCAGGAGGAAGAAAAATCAACTGTGCATAAAAAGTGGTTATTAACTATCGAAACCTGTTTTATTTATTTTATTTTTATTTAGATTAAGAGTTCCCGTCACCCCAATTCCCATTTAAATCACAAACCCGTGTTGAATTAAATGTCTTTTAACGTAAATCGTTATCTTTGTCTTCTGCATAATAATGTTCACCACTCTGTCCAGCAAATTAATAATAAACTTTATTTTATATAGCATTTTAAACGAATAAGTAATTAGATTGCTCATAAACCTAATCACTTATTCTACATAAACACAGCATAATTGCTCTCTGAAAATGTTTTTTCTTTTTATTTAGGCGCAGATTTCAACTATAGATCATACACTAATTACTAGCAGTAAATACTGATGTTTTGCTCCCTCTTACCACAAAAATATTAAAAACAATGTATTGTAGCTGGGATTAACTTTTTTTCAAACGTGTCTCTACCTGCTGCGACTCGGACACGGAATGGTTAAAGATGGTGTAGCGGTGAGGCTTATTAATAAGGCAGAACTAAGTGTTTCGGTGCTTTCCCAAATGAGGCCTCATCTCTCTGTTCATCTCTGTGGTGCAGCCACAGAGAAACTATTCATGCAGGCTGATTTAAACATGTTTTCTTTTGATAAGGGACAGCTCCCAAAGGGGGATGCACTTAGCTAAACCTGGCTATCATGATCAATGGTCATCCATTGGCACCTATCTGTCTAGGGAGTGCCAGATGGACATCTGGACTGCATTCCTAAGTGTCAGGAGTAAGTGACTCATATCTCACCTTGATCAACCAATCAGGGACTGGTAGGGCCGAGTAACCCACGTGGGACTCTGATGCCCATGGACCTTTCAGCCAATCAACGAGCTGAAGTTCCTCCAGGTAAAAACAGGCAACACAGAGAGCCTGAGAGGATTCAGTGGAGACTTTTTCTGACAATTCTAAAGGGAATTCAAAGGAGAATTCCAGGGCAGGACGGCCCAGGAGCAGAAGGCTCCCAAGGGCAGGCCATTCTCGCAGCGCGCCTCCTGACCATCCTTAGACTCAGCCCGGACAACCACGGAATGGCCAGTGTGTCCGAGTGCCAGAACTTTCCTTTGTTCTAAGAGTCTAGAACGGAGGTTGCCAGAGAGTAACCAGAGGATCCACCCGAGGTTAGCACCAGTAGCAGGCCTCGTGAACAGGTCGGAACTGTGGACAGCTGAATCACTATTCAGAACTAGCTCTTCATCAGGAATGAACTGGTCCCCTTCCTGACCTGCTGGGACCCACAGTCATCTTTTCTCCTGTGCATAAACTGTGCTAGTTAAAGCCAACACTAACTAGCCGGTCAGTGAGCATCAGCAGCGCACCGTCGCAAACCGCACAGCACAGCCTGGCACCTAGCCAGACAGCGTGGATTGGACAGCAACAAGCCTGCAACTGCTTCTTTGAGTCCGCAGGAGATCTGAATCCCCAGAGATTGGATGAGTATTCAACTTCAATGCATTACAGCTCGAGAATTCAATTGTTATCCCAACCAGTTGATATCAATTTAATTCCTAAGAGTTATGTACTTGTTTTGAGTATCTTATGTAGAAGTTATAACCAAGTTCATTTACGAAACGGTCTAAATGAATGATATACTGAACGTATGTCCTCTTGATATATGTAACTCTTTGTAACTGACTGAATATATACCTTTTGTATTCTGATAACCCTCTCGATAAGATCTGTTAGGTTTATATGCATATTCTATGTATTAATAAATGTATCCTCGTGTATTAGTACCTGTGTGTGTGTGTTGTTTGAGTTATATCGCATGGTTGGATTCTAAGGCCATCAAAAGAATCATTTTGTGATTTACTGCTAAAATTTAATAATTGTCCCAGTAAATGCCCAAACCCTACAGAACTGGTGCCTTCAGAGAGCACACTACAGAGGGGATGGGAGACATTGTCCATGAAGGCCTCTAGTTTGGACACCATTCTCTTCTCAGCCACTACCTCCAAGGGGTCCAGGTCAGTCCAATGACAGAACTTGCTCTCCTGATGATCTTGTTCAGCCTTTTAGAATCCACTGCTCTAATCCCAGGGCCCCAGCATACCACTGCGTAGAAAATGGCGCTCGCTACCACCGACTGATAGAACATATGTAGTATCTTACTACATACATTGAAGGACCTGAGCCTCCTCAAGAAGTAAAGTCGGCTCTGTCCCTTCCTATAGATGGCCTTGATGTTCTTAGACCATTCCAGTCAATCTTCGATATGCACTCCCAGGTACTTGTACGAGTCCACCATTTCCACACCACTCCCATGGATGTAGACAGGAGTAGGTTTGACCTTTTTCCTTCTGAAATCTTCCACCAGTTCCTTTGTCTTTGTTACATTCAGTTCCAAGTGGTTCTCCCCACACCACTCCACAAAGCTGCTGACCAGTCCTTTGTACTCCTCCTCCTTTTGGAGACAAAATGTATTTACATTGGGTCGCTGTAAGTGGAGCACTAATAAGCCCAAAGCTCTACTTATTATTTTACAAAAGAATGCACCTGACAAGCTTGACAGTATGCTTCTCAAAGCGCTTTACAGGGTAACAACAACAATAACAACAACAATTTACAAGTTCTGGGAGGATAAATATGATCAAAATTAATAATAATAATAATAATAATAATAATAATAATAATAATAAACTTTATTTTATATAGCACCTTTAAAGATGGCTCCTCAAAGCGCTTTACAGGATAACAACTGATGAAACAACTTTGGTTGGGGGTTGAAAATACCTGTGAAACCGGTTTGCTCACAATGTCCTGTGGACACAGAGTGTTACACCAACGCATTAGCATGTTAAAGCGATTCCATTGAGGAGCCGGGCACGATAATTGTTTTGTTCCTTGATACAGTATCTGATCTACAAGGCCATTTGAAACAAAACAAAAACTAAAAATAAGATACAATCTACAGACATTCACGACATAAACATATCTTAAAACATTTACATATATTGTTAAATTATTACTTTAGATATATACTTTAGGTTACTGAAACAGACAGTTAATAAAATCGTTGCAATTTTGTTCTTGTTTGGAGGTGGGGATATTCTGACAGCAATTGATTTAAAGACAATCTGTCAAAGTGCAATGAAACAATAATTACGCTGGGTGAACGTTCCAAGGTCAAATTCTTCCGCGACAGGGGTACCTTTAAAGCACGTACAGTTATAATTCAAACAATTAAAAACTACTCCCGCAGAGAGTGATGAAAACCGCGCAGCGTCAGGCGAATGCACATTAATATGTTGGGCTTTTGGGTACAGGTGGGTTTGCGCCCTACCTGCGGTACCGCTGTGTACTGTACATACAGTACGAACATGTGTTATATTGAAATATAAAAAATGTCAATATACTTTAGGAGAAAATTGAGTATTGGTGTGTATTTTTTCTTTAAAATACCAATAACAGCAACATACAGTTTACATAATATGTTTATGTTCCTAAATTAATATTGTTTATGACCTTTATGACCTTCGTTATGCTCTTCTGCGTTTTATGCTTAGCTACTAAAATTTCCCTTTAGTGGTAAAATTCCATATAAATATTCAATACTAAGCGGATTAAAATGTGCACAGTAAAGTGATTAAATGATTAAATCTTTTCACTAATGACTCCACATTATCTTCCATGTCGCATTAACATTGGAATGTTTTTTTACAAGTGTCAAAAGAAGCGATACACAACCTGTCTCCTCTATAACTGTTCAGTTTACAGAGAAATTCCGCCAGAGCCTCACAACATTGTCCAATAATACTCTTCTCGCGTCTACTTTTTAGTTAAGCAGGATTTGAGCTACAGACCATAACAGACCAAAAAACAGAATCCACCTGCGATTCGGGTGTTAACAAAACGTGTTTTTAAAGAAAGTGAAATACAGTAATATTACCAGCTATATAGATATATAGATTTGGAAATTTAGATCCTTAAATTATTATCATGATTAATTTATTTAGATATGTGCTTACATATTCTCGATTATAAAACAGATAATTCCGGTCCTGGAATCTGACTGGCTGACACCCTTCTGAAGCGGTACCATAATCTCTGGTATACAGATGCCCCTGAAATTTGACTTGTTACTGTGTGATTAATTTAAAAGCGTAGATAAAAAAGCTTGGATTCTAATGTATCTGGTACAAGTATCTTTTAAAACAGTCTTTGTTGTGCTCTTGAGGATCCTTGTTATATTTTGAGCTCTGGTTGAATGATAAGTGTCGCAGTTTAAATAATTTTCGTTGTTAGAAATTATGAAACGCTCTGTTAAAAGCAAGGGAGTTTTTATGTCTGTTTTACTAAAAGAAAATGCCCAACGAACTAGGGATTGGACAGTTTTTCAGTGCTTGTACAATCGATGGAAATGTTCAAATAAATGTGCTGAAAAAGTAATTTATTCCTTAACATATTGGCTAGCTAATGTCCTATCCTTGTAAGTTGGATCAACGAAATGCTGTGTTGTTACTTTTTGTCGATGAAAAAATAAAGTCTTTTCATTTAAAATGATGGTTTTGAGTAATATCTTCGGTAAAGGCTTTGATGCATAAAATATTTCTGCATAATTAAAATATTTATGATAAAATAGGTTGTGTACTTTTGCACAACTGAGCAATCTTGCTTTCATAAAATATACCAACTTTTTAATGACTGATGATTAACGTGCTGTAATACACAGTTTAAATTTAAAAGCTCAAATGCTGTACATGAGAGGTTAAGCTTTATTGGCTCCTCCTGGCGGTTTTACAAGGTGATTCTGGATACTTTCCGGTATGACGTCAAATGACGCGATACACTGCATAATACTGCGTGATACTGCGTTTTGATGCGATACGCCCACCGAGGTATACCGCGAAATACCCCACCCATTTTGAATGGCTGCATCTGTATGTCTTCTTTTTATGCTCATCTACCAAAATTTCCCTTTAGTTGTAAAATTCCATATAAATATTCAATACTGAGCAGATTAAAACGTGCACAGCAAAGAGATTAAATGATTAAATAGATTCACTCACACCCAATGCACGACGAGTGCCCCTCTCAGTCATTTTGGCCAGCCAAATCACATACTGCGGGACAATGCAGTGAACTGTGGGTAATTTCACATGGTTGTACCGTGCATTTTGAATGGCTGCATCTGTAAGATGAAAAGTATATTTTTAAGATAACATTGCTATTTGATTTCCTTCTTTGCCATTATTTTAAAAATTCAGCTTCAGCATTTCAAATCATTTCTTGTTTCCCATAAATAAATATGAGTATAGGATTGCACAGTGGTACCATGGTCGGTGTTGCTGCCTCACAGCACTGGGGTTCTGGGTTCAGTTCCTGGGGTACTATCTGCATGTAGTTTGTA
The DNA here is from genome assembly GCF_059453375.1 of Lepisosteus platostomus. Taxonomy (NCBI): domain Eukaryota; kingdom Metazoa; phylum Chordata; class Actinopteri; order Semionotiformes; family Lepisosteidae; genus Lepisosteus; species Lepisosteus platostomus. The sequence goes on from NC_142617.1 coordinate 22,514,702, forward strand.
TCTTCTCTCCATGTTTGTATGTGATTCCTCTGGGTGTTCCAGTTTCATCACATACTCCAAAGACATACTAGTGCAGGTTAATTGTCCATGTTGTGAGTGTTAATGTATGTGTGCTCTGTGAAGGACTGAAGTTCCATCCGGAGCGCATCTTGCGTTGCTTGATGGGATAGGGTCTGGCTTCCCCTTTACCCTTTATTATAATTGGGTATCTGTAATGAACAGATGCAGCCATTCAAAATGAGTGGGGTAGGCTGTGGTACATCGCATCAAAACACGTCATAACGCGTCAGATCATACTTTACCGCATGCAAATTAGATTATATTTATAGTATCTGGAATCACCTTGTAAAACCGCCAGGTGGAGCTAATAAAGCTTAACCCCTCATGTATACTGTAGCATTTGAACTGTCACCAGAAAACACCCGGTTTCAAATCCGATCACTGCTGAGGGACAATCTTTATTCAATTAAGAATTGAAGTTGTATACTGTAGACTTTTAAATTTAAACTATGTATTACAGCATGTTAATCATTATACATTAAACAGTTGGTATATTTTATCAAAGCAAGATTGCTACTGTAATAAATTGTTACACTTTTCCCCACATCTTGTAAAAATATATTTTCATTGTTCAAATAAACATTAAATCAGAAAATAAGTTAAATACGCAATTAAAGAAAAAATAGGGTAAAATAGAATTAGAAACATATTTTTACCAGATGTGGGGTATGTAAAGTGCAACAATTTATTACAGTGCTAAATTTAATATTATTGATTACTAATAGTTTATGCTAACACCTAACTTTCTTAATTAGATGTATTTAAAACAATGAACTAAGTGTAACAGCATTCAGAAATTTAATCGAGAATAGTTTTGTGGTGTATGTATAGATGAAACTTTTCTAAAATGTATAACAAAATTAAAGATGATAATCTGTAATCTTTCCACATGTAAAGTCATTAGAAAGTACAATAAGTTCTAGCTTTATCTAATGATGGTATCAAAAAGTAGTGAGAAACCTGTGCTTAATGATAATTAAGGGACTTAGAAGTAAAAGAAAATGATTTACGTTGTTTAATTTGAAACACTAAGTTATGAATGCAGACACAATTGGTGCCATTCGCACTCCACACTATAGAATGGCCATTGTGCAATACTGAGCTCCACAACTCCTCCCTCTCTCGGTGCCACTTCCCCATCTGACGGATAGCAGTGGGCGGCACGCTAATTTCAAAGCCTCTGATTGTGGGAAAAAAAGACCTGCTGATCAGTTCTACATACCAGGAAGACAACAGATTATGAATTTGTGTATTTTAAACGTTTAATTAAGAAGTAAAAACCTTACAGCATATATAAAGATTCTAAGGTGATCTAAGCGAGGAAGAAAACACACATAAAAAGTGGTTATTAACTATAAAAAACTATCTGTTTTTAAACCTAATTCTAAAGACCTCTACTTGTGAAAATGTTCACAGCCTTTACATAAAACTTTATACACAATATTGCTGACAGCAGGAAAATTCCTATTCTTTACTCAGCAGCTTATTAAAAACAGCACCCATGATGTTCAAACCGATTTTTTTACACAGAAGACTGACACAGCTTTGTGTTGTGAATCTCTTTTTCTAATAAAACATTTGTCAGTCTGTCCGTGGGGGGATGGGGGACTGACTTTCATTGGAAGGCTTCCCAATTCTACTTTGAAAATGAAAAAGAAAAAAAAAAGTTGTTAAACCGGTTTCTTTACAAACAGTTTTTCCAGTGGGGCAATTTAACAGATGCCTCAAGCCTTTAAAAGGCTTCTTTGAAAAACTAAAATAGTAAATATTATGGACACTATATTGACATTTTTAGAAATTGATTAATAGGGAAAATAATATGGAATTGCGTATCTTAAGCAATTGAATGGAATTGGAATTGCTTAAATCCTGCTAAACTAAAAATTAGACACAAGAAGAGTATTACTGGACAATGTTGTGAGGTTCTGGTGAAACTTCTCTGTAAACTGAAGAGTTAAAGAGGAGACACTTGTGTATCACCTCCTTTGAAACTTTCCTTTGAACATTCCAATGTTAATGCAACACAGAAGATATTTTAATAATGTAGCGAATTTGGGTTCGGCGAGGACGGACACAGAGACTCAGACATTGTGGAGTGAAAAACGGCTCTTTATTTCTTTTCGGCACAACCAGCCAGCCAGCACTGCCTCGCACCAGCCGAAAGAGATAGAGAGCGCCAGAGAGAGAGCAAGCGAGAGAGAGAGCAACACACAGGGGTGCAAAACCAGGGAAGTATTTACACAGAAACGGGCGATCCGCCAGACTGTACGCCTGTTTCACAGTGGGTCAGCTGCACTGGTCAGTGGCTTTCCTAATCCCCTCCCTGAACACTACCACTCCCGTCCTGACTCTCACCGCGTACCCCAGCTGGGCGCTCTTTGGCAGCAGCGCTGGGCAAATGCGCTACATTAATGTAGGGCTTTCGGGCTCATGGGTTTGTGCCCTACACCCTGCGGTTCCTCTGTGTACATGCAGTACGAACATGTTGTGATATTTAGAAATATAAAAAATGTCAATATAGTGTCCTTAATATTTGCTATTTTAGTTTTTCAAAGAAATGTTTATTTGTTAAAAGAAATCTCAAGGCAACAGCTGGGTTTGTACCTCCAACCTCAGCCTTATAAGTCAATCCAACCTCAGCCAAATAAGTCAGTATTCGCAGAAAAGCTTAAAACTATCACTTTTCTCACAAAGTATATAAATTCACAGTAATATGTTCAGAAGGAGCACGTAAAAACGTTTCCGAAATAACCACAAGTAAGAGTTTGATGCTTAAAATGTTTGGGAAGAAATGGAATACTGGTGTGTATTTTTTCTTTAAACTACCAATACCACCCATATACAGTACAGTTTACATAATATGTTTATGTTTCTAAATTAATATCGTTTATGACCTTCAGATGCATTAGGCTCCTCTTCTTTTTATGCTACTAAAATTTCCCTTTAGTTGTAAAATTCCATATAAATATTCAATACTAAGTGGATTAAAATGTGCACAGTAAAGAGATTAAATGATTAAATATTTTCAGTACCGACCAATGCACCACGAGTGCCCCTATCTGTCATTTTGGCCAGCCAATCGTGTACTGCGGTATGCCACAGTGGCTTGTGGGTAGTTGCGTGCGGTATGGGTTTGTACCGTGAAGTTTGAATGGCTGCATCTGTATGTCTCAAGTAAACAGACCTTCAGATATTAGTTAACAATGCTCTATATCCCTCATTCCAGTTCTGAGATGAATTTTTCTTTTTTCACAATTGCTTTTGTTGTATGAACTCAGTTCAAACTTCACCTTTTTGATGAAGTACAAAGTTAAAATGAAACGATTTGATTTCCTTAGAGTGACGAAACGCATCAGAAGCCAACTCAAAGAGGAACTGCTGTAAAAGGAAATGTTTTGATTACTGCAAGCAGGATATTCTTTTGTTTAAAATAAAGATATTGATAAATGTTTATGTCCTTGTAATGTCTAAACACCCTGATGGTTTATAAACTTCAGAATTTTGAATAGTTGAGGTTTTCAAACCAGGTACTGGAGGAATACTGAGACCTCTGCTTTTTGCTTCAACCACAATCTTAATCTAAGCTAATTGACTTCAGTTTTCTATTTTAGGCATACTTGTTAATTTGCTTTCAGTTCTTAAAAGGTCAAATGGGATTTGTAACTGGTATCAATACAGTACTAATTTTCATAAGTTTCATTCAGATGTGCTACCTGAAATATAACCAATTGGGTATGCAGAAGGAAGAAACCCTCAACAGTGTCATTCCATCCTGTGTTTGTAAGAGTCGTCAAATCAGAAGTAATGGCAAGGATACTGAGAAGTAAAAGATTGTGTGAAATTGATGGAAAAGTAGATAATTTTTGACACTCTGACTGACCACAGAGACAGTAAAAGTTTAAATAATCAAAAAGGTCAGTTAAGTAATCAGTAAGATATAGAGCTCAGCAGGAATAGAAACCAGCAGACACATTGTCTTCCAGCACCAGTAATGTAAACCACTGCTGTAGAAAAATTGTTGGATGATAGAAGCAAATCTTGTTTTCTCTTTTTGCACCATGTAACATTGCACTTGCCCAAGGGACCATTGTGACTGAATCAAATGCATCGTTAGTCAAAGCACTCCTCATGCATTGTCTGCATGGCAGATTAAAGAGTGCAGGAGAATCTGAGACAGGTGTTGGATATTTCAGAGCAGTGGAACATCTGCTGGCAGGATTGAATTGGAGACTTGTACCTGTTGTGCTTTGGTGCTGGTATTCTGGACACAGTTTGAAGGTGAAGTGCTAACATTTTCTTTACTTTTTGCTTTTATCTCTATCAATGTACAGCTGTTAACTTCAAACCAGCTACAATGCTATGTATTCAGACTGTTGTATATACTGAAGACAGCTGTCTGTGCTGAAGGTGCTTATTTGTCCTTATCTATCCTCAGAGCCTTATGTAAAAGGAGTCCAGTAAAGTAGCTCAACTGTGATACTATTTATCTTTATTTATGCTTCTACTTTAACATGGTGGAGCTCTCTCTGTTCAGGTATCTACAGTATGTTCCTTGCAGTGAAAGAATGTGTGTTTCTTGCAGTGCTTCAGAAGTGAATCTGAGCTGTAACTGGTTTAAGAAAATGGAAAGTACATTTCTTGTATAAACGGACCTTTTAGAAATAATACATATCTATTTTTTTCAGAACAGAACAGTGTATTGGAGCATTGCCAATGCATGATGTACATTTTTCATCACCCCAAAAAACATTTATATAAGATATATACTGAAAAGCTTTCTATTTCTGTATATTCTTTTAACTAGATAAAAGTATTAAATATATTGTCTGTTGAACCAAATATCTAATACTTTAAAACTGTACTTTATGCACATAATTTGTCAGAATGTTTGTTATCCGATGAAATCAAAATTGAGTCTTTGCAGTGTTTACAAAACCAGACAAAAGCAATTTGTTTTAATGCTGGATTCAAATTAAACATCACCCTACCTTATTTGAGACAAATGCACAATTTTGCTGATGTTGGCAAAGTGTCAATAAAGAAAAGTAATTTACAATTTGACTACCCCTAACTAAATATTATATTTAAATTTTAATTTAAAATTGATTACAAATTATTTCCTTTGACCTCTAAAATGTATTGCACATCAAAGGAAGCCCTTTAAAATCATCCTTGGTGACAGAAAATCTAAGTAAAAATGATTCAAACTTTAATTATAATAAAATAATACTTGCATATTTTCTACAAACCATGTTTTTATACATATGACACATTTGTGGGTTGTAAGTTAAATAAATGAAGGTGCTAAATACAAAGCAGGAAACATTTGATTTAACTTTTGCCAGGTGTTTATAAATGTGAGAATATACTGTAAGTTTTTTATCCCAATATAGTTTTCAAGCTGCTCCTGGCATCAATATGGGACACTTACTTTACCAAATCATTGTTGGATTTAAGATGTTGTATTTGTATTGTGTCATACATGATACACATACTGTTTTTTCTTTGTTCTGATTGCTGTATTAAGCTTGTCTTCTAATTGTAAAAGCGGTTCTCCTGTCACACTTTTTTCTAGTGTGAGATCCCTGAGGGGGGCTTGTAGGGATTAGTAAAGATTTGTTGTCTGTTTGCTGATTTTGAACAGAGCTACTCCTCACTCTAGGATTGGGAAAAAGGGTATTCATGGGGGGAGCCTTTCACCAGCTCTTGTTTACTTATCCATATGTAAAAACTTAAAGGAGATTTTGATTTTCATAAAAAAACATATTGATTAAATTAGTTTAAAAAATGAAATAAGGATTTAAAATATCAGACTTCTGTCTGTGATCAAAGTTAAAAAAAATGTTAACAAAAGGAAAGAAATCTTTAAAGAATTCAGAACACACAATCTGCCATCTCATATATAATTCTGGTTTTGTGTTTACTGCAGAGGGCTTATTCATGCCTGTGGCTGCTAGCAGAGATGACAGTTGTGGAGTACCGTGGCCCTATACTGATTTGCAGTGAAAGCCTTGAGGGATTGAGCCATATGCTGCTAATGATGATAGAAGTACTGTACGTATCCTTCCAAAGTCCTGAACAACAGAACTGCTTGTTTAAACAGCTGGTGTGACTCATCCTTGCAACACACTCTAGATAAAGAAAAAGGTTGGGCTGAACTCACCTTCATTTTAAACACTTGGTCATAATAATTGTTATACTGAAGTAGTTCAAGTAGTAACTGTGTCAGTATGCATAGGCTGCAAAGAAACAAGTAAATGTTTATTCCACGCTGAAAAGAGAAGAAAAGAAACACAATGTTTCGGCTGTGGAGCCTTCTTCGGGTGCGGAACCCGAAGGACCTACTGTACACGAAGAAGGATCCACAGCTGAAACTTTGTGTTTTGTAAAATATTAATATTACTACTGTTGTTTTTTCTTATTCTTTTTATTACATTGTTATTTATTAATAGGACTATTTAACTACTCAAAAAAAAAACATTTAAAGCTCATGCAATGGCTCATTTGCACTGGCATAGACCTGCCTTTTTAATGGGATACCTGTGTCTGGTGAGTCTTGCATAGATCATCACTCCTGGGGACAAATTTTGAAAGACATTCTCTCATCTCATCCTTCACGTCAAGCTTTGATCTCTGCTTTGTTTTTATTGATCCAAGTATCAAAAATCCACACTGACATAAGTATGTGGTTGCAAACGGTAAAATAATTTTCAAGGCTTTATGTGTGAGCTCACATACGTGATGAAACAGCTTGGTATGTGGATGAAACAGCAGGGTCCAACCAAAATTATGTTGAGTCATGCCCACAGCTCCGGTAGGTCTGATGCAAAAAAATTTCATTATTGAGATCAATCAGTTTGTCCTTCTCCGTCACAGTTAAGCTGTGGGACATGTTTGTGTTAGATGCCTTCAAAAAGGGATCCCTGATCCAGTCTTTGTCAGTTTTCAAGTCAAGTACTTACTGAAATTATCAGCAAGCACAGTGACATAGACACAGATTGTTTGAGAGATATCCGCTGCTTCGGCCTCTCCATCATTCAGTTCTGTTAAGCAGGAGAACATTGCGGTCACTCCATGCCTTACTCGTTCATGCCAGCGTCAAATCTTTTTTGTAATTCCTTTGATTTTGTCACACACATCCAGTACGTTTGTGTGTGGGCCCTGCATACTGGTGTTAAGATTACTCAGTTCATCAAACACATCAGAGAGATATGCAAGTTTAGCGTTCCATGTTCGATCCTTGAAGGCCATGGTCAAGTTTGAATTCTGATTGTCACGATTATAGTCCCCCCTCCTTAAGGGTGCTCCAGCCCTTTCACTAGACTTAATTCTGTGCACCAGATCCCTTTTCCCAGCCCACCTTAAAAGCCAGGCGCTGACGCTCATCCCGGTTTTCCCAGTGTTTCCCCACTTCTTCGGATTGTGTCGTCCGCATAGGGTCCGCAAAGAACTGATTGTTACACTGATCAGATAAAAATTGGGCTATCTCAACTCAAACACTCAACACAAGACAGATCTGTGGGAGAGGCAGCATACCTCCAAGTGCAAAAGCAGTCCTTGGTGATCGGCAGCACAAAGAGCGGAAAAAATGCAAGCATTCAAAAGCCGTGTCTTAATGAAGTTCACAAAAAGAGCAACACTTCATTCAAATCTGGGCATAGTCGATGCGAGTGCTTCTCTGTGCAAAACACAATGTGTTGACACAATATTGTGTGCAACTTGCCTAATTTCTTGCCTAGAAATTAATCCCTTCTTAGAGCCTGTCACTGCCTTAGCTCCATCTGTGCATATGCCGATACAGTTCTCCAAAAGAAGACCCTTGGATGTTATATATCCATCCAGTGTTTCAAACATATCTCCCCCTGTAGTTCTTTGTGGTAAACTGAAAGAACCATAAAAATCCTCAACAACCTTACTCTCCCAAACGTAATGGATAAAAACTAAAAGTTGACCTTGACTTCCCGCATCAACCGACTCATCAACCTGCAGTGCATACACTGTAACAGTTCTCAGTCTATCAATTAGCTGTGCTTCCATGTCAAGTGACATTTCCGATATTCTCCTTGAAACAGTGTTATCAGAGATTGGTATTTTCTGTACCCTTTTTACCTGCTCTTCTGGGGTATTAGGACCCACATACTGTAGACTGCAGGGAGAGTGCCCCCTGCTGGCCCCACTAATACCTCTTCCAGCAGCAACCTTAGTGTTTCAATTGCAACTTGATGACAAAAGTGCAGAGCTCCGTATCTTTTATACACCCTTTAGATGTTACAGCCACTAGTGGCTCCCATTTGGGATTTGTTTGGAACTGAGATCTTTCATGGAGTCGTGGAAGGTTTAGGAGTCAGAGTATATATTGATGATGTGATCATCTGCAGAGACCAAGGAAAAGTTAAAAGAGAGAGTTTGCAAAGCTCTTCAAACGGTGCAAAAATATGGTCTCAAATTAAATAGAGAGAAATGTCAGTTTTTCCAGGCAGGACATCACATTCCTTGGAGGCAGGCTGACACCCGCTGGGGTGCTACCAGATAATAACAAAATCAAAGCAATCAGTTACAAGTCTGTGCCATGTGACAAGAAAGCACTACATAGAGCATTAGGCATAGTTAATTATTTGGAAAAGTTTGTGCCAAACATAGCCTCTAAGACCATTGCCCTGAGAGAGCTACATTTGTCAAATAGTGGTCATGGAAAAAGATGATGAAATGAAAAAATTTAAAGAAATACTTCTCACTGTGCTTGTGCTGGTTTTCTTTGACCCAAGCAGAAAACATGGGTCTCTACAGATGCATCCAAAGATGAACTCAGAGCTATTCTGCTCCAGGAATATGAAGAAATCTGGAGACCTGTGGCCTATGCAGCAAGATTACTGACAGACACCAAGAGACATATGCACAGATTGAGAAAGAGTGCTTGAGTCTTGTGTTTGGATGTGAGAAGTTTCATTCTTACATCTTTGGCCTACCATTCAACGAAATAGAGACTGATCATAGGCCTCTTATCACTGTAACAGCTGGGAGGCTGCAGACAGTTGGTTCACAAGAGCTGGAAGAAATCACCAGTCATATTCATATAGTAATAGAGACCATTCCTGTCAGGACAACACTGAGACAAAAAAATAAGAAGGGAAACTGCTACAGACAAATATTTGCAAGAGGTCATAAGGTTAATGCAGGGTGACAGGCCAAAACAGGCTTGTCCTCAATACTATTCTCTTCATGACACATTGGCAGTGATAGATGGGCTGTTGTTGAAAGCCAATCAGATTGTGATTCCTACTTCGCTGAGAAAGGAATTACTTCACAAGCTGCACCATAGACATGTGGGTATTGAAAAAATCAAGTGACTTGCAAGAGAGTCTGTGTATTGGCCAAGAATTAATCAAGAAATCAAACACATGATTGCAAGCTGCACCACATGCCTTAAGCATCAAAACAGACAACAAAAAGAACCAATGATCATGGATACACCTCAACAGCCCTCAGAGAAGGTGGGAACAGATTTCTTTCACTTTGAAGACAAAGACTACTTATTAATGATGAACTATTTCTATAATTACCCAGAAATGTCACTCCTTACTAGCCACCCTGCCATGCGAGTGATCACTCATATGAAATCAATTTTTGCCAGGCACGGCATAGTCAATGTGGTGGTCTCTTATAATGGCCCCCAGTATGCCAGTAAGTGTGCACAGTTTCCCTGCTAGTATGGGTTTCAGCATGTTACTGTCAGTCCATATTTTCCATAAGCTAATGGGAAAACAGAACAAATTGTAAAAAAATTATTAAAAAAGGCACAAAAAATGAGGATCCGTATTTGGCACTGTTAGCATACAGGGCAGCACTTCTGGAGTGTGGGAAGCTTCCAGCAGAGCTTCTAATGGGTCGGTGGTTAGAGTAAGGAACTACTAAAGCAGTTTTTCTACTATGACCGCTCGGCAAAACCATTACCTCCACTGAAAGCGGAGGACAAAGTCAGGGTGTTTAATGCAGAGCAGAGAGAATGGAATTGTATGGGCACTATGCTTCAGGAAGTAGCTTCAGGATCTTATGCAGTACTAACAGATGGAGGTGCGGTTGTGAACAGGAATCACACACAGCTGGTAAACACTCCTGACCAGGTTCTACAGGGCAGCCAAGAGGGCCCACCAGAGGAACACCAGACTCACCTAATGCAGCAGAAGGTAGCCGAGGATGAAGCTACGGGCTAAATGAATTGTCAGGGGCCCTGTTGGAGTCTAGATAAGGTGCCTCTCAGGAGTTCAGGGAGGACTGTAAAAGCACCGGAAAAGCTTAGTCTCTAAATGATAAATACTGGATTTTCTTTTCAATATCAACATATGCTTGTGAAGCGGGGTAAAAGGAGAGCAAATGTTGACAAGTGTGTTGTTATTTGCACTGTGTACTAGGTAATATCACGGGACAGTCATGTTATATTTTGGAAGTAACTCAAAGTTATTATTATTATTATTATTATTATTATTATTTTACTTTTATCATTATTTGTTCCAGATTCTGCCTTTGAATGTTATGGCTTATGTGTTCCTATTTCCTTTAATTCAAAAGCTGTTCATTTTCATGTATGATTTTTTGTCAAATAAGTATCTGATGCAGGGGAGATGTAAGGATATGTGTTAACATAAATGACCCTCTTGGGTTTCCTTAGGGAGTATATTAAGTGAAGACAGCAATGGAATAAAGTCAGTTACTGAACAGATGCAACATTGCTTATAGTTTAGATTCATTACACCTTTGTTATACTGAATCTGTATACTAAAAAACAAATTGAAATGTTGTCCATCTTCTAGGGAGAATATGGAAACATTTGTTCCCAGGCTATGGGCTGTTTTCATGAAGATATGTTTGCCTAAGGCTGTGTATTTAGCACTGTTCTAATTTATCACAACTGAGACTCTTACAGGTTTGTAAGTAAATTTATAAGCATTTCACATAGACTACTTTTTTGCATTTCCTTTACTTCTCAGAACATGAAAATCTCACCCAGGAAGCATATGGTAATTATTGTTGTCCGAATGTTATAGAAAAACAGATGCAGCCATTCAAAGTGAGCGGTACAGACACGTACCAGAGGTAATTGGCTGCGGCGTCGCGCATCAAGACGCAAGATGACGCGGGGTACCGCGGTACGTGCTTGGTTGACCGACAGGGGCACTCGTGGTCCGTTGGTCTGTCGTAGAAAGATTTACAGTACAGTAAACGTCTTTACTGTGCCCATTGTAGATATTGAATTTTACCACTGAAGGGAAATCTTAGTAACTGAGCATAAAACGAATAGGAGCATACTGTAACGCGTGTGAAGGCCATAAAATAATTTTGGAACATAAACATACAGTACTGTATATGGCTGGTCTTGGTACTTTAAAGTAAAAAATACACACCAGTATTCCATTTCTCCCTAAACATTTTAAGCATCGAAGTCTTTAACTAAAGAGATACCGGAGTCAACAAGCATACTTTTAGAATTTGATTAATAGGGCCCTGTGTAGGGCTGTTTCGCCTCCCTCTTCACGCGACTTCCCCTATAGCCTACTGGTCTACGTGCCCGACTACCAACTCACGGGTTGTGTGTTCAAATCCAGCTGGTGAAAATAGAATAGCGATATTATGGACAATCAATTGACTTTTATATTTCAAAATATCACAACATGATCGATTCTAAGCTATTTTTGATAACAATCAACAAACAAACATTTCTTTGAAAAAATGAGACGTTTCCCTTGGTTAGAGATATAAATATATAATATATAAATAAATTAAATTTAACTAACGTGAAATAGTGTGTGAAAAAGTGGTAGTTTTAAGTTTTTCTGCTAATATAATATGGAATCGCGTATCTAAAGAATTTAATAACGATATGATTATATCCGTGTACTGCAACAGAGCTGTGTAGGGCTGTTTCGCCTCTCTCTTCATGCGACTGTACCAGGAAGAGGATTTCTTTCGATTCGAAACGTGTATTTTAAAAGTTTAAGAAGTAAAAACCTTACAGCGTACACAGATTTCTAAACTGATCAGGATCGTTATCTTTGTCTTATGCATAATAATGTTCACCGCTCTGTCCAGCAAATTAATAATAAACTTTATTTTATATAGCGTTTTAAACGAATAAGTAATTAGATTGCTCATAAACCTAATCACTTGGTTTTTCTTTTTATTTAGGCTCAGATTTCAACTATAGATCGTATTATTAATAACCATAATAACAACCAACCAACAAAAACAACCATATAAACATAATACCAACCAAAAACATAGATAACGACCACAATACAAAATCAAATATATCAAACCATTATACTCTCGCAAATTCCTCCAATTATCATAATCCCGCCCCTTATGCAAAACCAAACCCTCCTCCTGTCCCAGTTTATCCTCTTTATCATAAACAAAATCCACCTCAATTTTCAACATAAAGCATTACTGCTTACTGGGTTTTTGAGGGGGGGGAGGTGTCTTTCGCTGGAAATCTCGCCTGCTTCTACTTTACGAGTACAACCCCCTCTCTGCCGGAGTGCTGGCTGTGATGAATTAAACCGGTTTCACAGGTATTTTCAAAGTAGGAAGTACAGTGTTAACTGGTAGCTGGGCTCCTCAATGAAATCGCTTTAACATGCTAATGCATTGGTTTAACAGTCTGGGAGTGGCAAGCTTCCAATGTCAACTCGACTCTATTGGAAGACAATGAATGTATTTTAGCCCTAAATGAATTAATAGCAAACATGGTTTACATAAAATACATTTTTCCAAGAAAGTTTATAATAATACGATCTATAGTTGAAATCTGAGCCTAAATATAAAGGAAAAGCATTTTCAGAGAGCAATCACGCTGTGTTTATGTAGAAAAAGCGATTAGGTTTATGAGCAATCTAATTACCTATTCGCTTAAAACGCGATATAAAATAAAGTTTATTTAGAGATGAATGATCAGTGTCGCAGTTTAAATAATTTTTCTAGGAGGGCTTGGACAGATTCCAAGTGCATTTTTGCAATTTACGTTGCATTGTATAAACATTTATATTGATTTGAATCGCGTTTTGTTTTAAATCGTAAACGTGTGTTTAAATATATGTGTTCAAAGGTGATATACTGTATAAAAGTGCTGATTCTTATGGAGTGTGTTCCGCCGGGGATTCAAAAAATTTATTTTTTTTAATCGTGTATCTAAGGAAAATTGCAGTACAACTTTGTTCATGCACAAACAGTGGCATGTTACATTATATTTTGGGTGTCTCCTCTTGCCAGAAAGCTCTAAATTGCATTTTGAGTGCGGTTTTTGACTTTTTCTAAATTGCAACCCATAAATAAAGCTGATAAAGCTTAGACTAACTGTATTCTAAACTGTATTACAACAGCACATTGGACAATGCAACGTAAATTGCAAAAATGCACTTGGAATCTGTCCAAGCCCTCCTAGAAAAATTCTTTCTTGGAAAAATGTATTTTATGTAAACCATGTTTGCTATTAATTCATTTAGGGCTAAAATACATTCATTGTCTTCCGATAGAGTCGAGTTGACATTGGAAGCTTGCCACTCCCGGACTGTTAAACCAACGCATTAGCATGTTAAAGCGATTTCATTGAGGAGCCCAGCTACCAGTTAACACTGTACTTCCTACTTTGAAAATACCTGTGAAACCGGTTTAATTCATCACAGCCAGCACTCCGGCAGAGAGGGGGTTGTACTCGTAAAGTAGAAGCAGGCGAGATTTCCAGCGAAAGACACCTCCCCCCCCCTCAAAAACCCAGTAAGCAGTAATGCTTTATGTTGAAAATTGAGGTGGATTTTGTTTATGATAAAGAGGATAAACTGGGACAGGAGGAGGGTTTGGTTTTGCATAAGGGGCGGGATTATGATAATTGGAGGAATTTGCGAGAGTATAATGGTTTGATATATTTGATTTTGTATTGTGGTCGTTATCTATGTTTTTGGTTGGTATTATGTTTATATGGTTGTTTTTGTTGGTTGGTTGTTATTATGGTTATTAATAATACGATCTATAGTTGAAATCTGAGCCTAAATAAAAAGAAAAACCAAGTGATTAGGTTTATGAGCAATCTAATTACTTATTCGTTTAAAACGCTATATAAAATAAAGTTTATTATTAATTTGCTGGACAGAGCGGTGAACATTATTATGCATAAGACAAAGATAACGATCCTGATCAGTTTAGAAATCTGTGTACGCTGTAAGGTTTTTACTTCTTAAACTTTTAAAATACACGTTTCGAATCGAAAGAAATACTCTTCCTGGTACAGTCGCATGAAGAGAGAGGCGAAACAGCCCTACACAGCCCTGTTGCAGTACACGGATATAATCATATCGTTATTAAATTCTTTAGATACGCGATTCCATATTATATTAGCAGAAAAACTTAAAACTACCACTTTTTCACACACTATTTCACGTTAGTTAAATTTAATTTATTTATATATTATATATTTATATCTCTGACCAAGGGAAACGTCTCATTTTTTCAAAGAAATGTTTGTTTGTTGATTGTTATCAAAAATAGCTTAGAATCGATCATGTTGTGATATTTTGAAATATAAAAGTCAATTGATTGTCCATAATATCGCTATTCTATTTTCACCAGCTGGATTTGAACACGCAACCCGTGAGTTGGTAGTCGGGCACGTAGACCAGTAGGCTATAGGGGAAGTCGCATGAAGAGGGAGGCGAAACAGCCCTACACAGGGCCCTATTAATCAAATTCCAAAAGTATGCTTGTTGACTCCGGTATCTCTTTAGTTAAAGACTTCGATGCTTAAAATGTTTAGGGAGAAATGGAATACTGGTGTGTATTTTTTACTTTAAAGTACCAAGACCAGCCATATACAGTACTGTATGTTTATGTTCCAAAATTATTTTATGGCCTTCACACGCGTTACAGTATGCTCCTATTCGTTTTATGCTCAGCTACTAAGATTTCCCTTCAGTGGTTAAATTCCATATGAATATTCAATACTTAAACGGGCACAGTTAAGACATTAAATATACATATACATACTGTATACAGTACAGTTTGCATACGGTAATATGTTTATGTTCCTAAATCAATCTCTTTTATGAGCATGTGAAAGGCATGTGAATCGATTCTCAAAAAGTACTCTACTTTGCATGATTGGAAACAAATGCGTGATTGCGAAATGCTGTGGTGTTACTTTTACAAAGACGGTCAATGAAAAAAAGAATGTTGACATGATCAGATTTTCCCTGGTTCAGAAAAAAAGATCCGTGAGTTGGTAGTGGGGCACGTAGACCAGTAGGCTACAGGGGAAGTCACATGAGGCGAAACAGCCCTACACAGCCCTGTCGCAGTACACGAATATAATGATATCATTATTAAATTCTTTAGATAGGTGATCCCATATTATATTAGCAGAAAAGCTTAAAACAACCAATTTTTTCACACGCTATTTCACATGCTAGTTAAATACTTTGATGCTTAAAATCGTTAGGGAGAAATGGAATACCGGTGTGTATTTTTCCTTTAAAGTACCGATTCCTGGAATCTGACTGGCTGACACCCTGGCTGACACCCTTCTGAAGTGGTTCCATAAAATCTGGTATACAGAAAAGAAAGCGTTGATACATACAAGTATCTTTTAATACAGTCTTTGCTGTGCTCTTGAGGATCCTTGTGATATTTTGAGCTCAAGTTGAATGATAAGTGTCGCATTTTAAATAATTTTCGTAGTTAGAAATTATGAAACGCCCTGTTAAAAGCAAGGAAGTTTTTATGCCCGTTGAAGTAAAACAAAATGCCTGACAAAGTATGGCTTGGACAGAGTCCAAGTGCTTGTACAAATGTGCTAAAGAAATTATACTTTGAGTATACAGCTTGTCCAAAGTCATCCATTATTAATACTTTTAGTAATATCTTCGGTAAAGGCTTTGATGCATAAATATTTCTGATAAAGGTAGGTTGTGTACTTTTGTCCAACTGAGCAATCTTGCTTTCATAAAATATACCAACATTTTAATGACTGATGATTAACATGCTGTAATACACAGTTCAAAATTAAAAGCTCAAATGCTGTACATGAGAGGTTAAGCTCCCCCTGGAGGTTTTACAAGGTGACGCCGGATAGTTTCCGGCATGACGTCAAATGACGCGCGATTAACCACGTGATACTGCGTGATACTGCGTGATACCGCGACACGCCCACTGGGGTATGCCGCGAAATACCCCACCCATTTTGAATGGCTGCATCTGTATAAATGGCATTTATAATGAAAGTTTGGGAGGGATGACAAAGTTCAATCAGAACTTGTTCAGTCAATCAATCAGCTATTATTAATGAGCAATCACTGCTGACCTAAATCACATATTCACCTTAAACGTTATAATACTTTATAAGTTATCCTCTTTTCTCCATCACATGTGTCTTTTTGCACAGCATACATTTTTTCATGTTTTCATCCCACCTTTTCGATACTGAAGTGTTTTCAATTTGCAATCGATACTCCAATTTGCTGCTCTTCCGAACAGTTTTGTATTTCAGTCAGGAATCTGCCGCTCCTTACCTTCAGTCTCTACCCACAAGTGTTCTACCTGCCTTTTTACAAGATTCCTTGCCTTTCCAAAGACTGAGATCTACCATTGTCAACCTGTCATTTTCAAAACAAACAGTCTGTTGACCATTCTGTTATTCCTCCTGAAAACCCTGGCTGCTTTGGATGAACAAAAATTAACTGTGACGTTCTCAAATCTTGTCTCATCCACACTGAAACTTTTCCTGCCATTATCAACTGGACTGTAGCAAATCCAAGGTATACAATAAATAATTCCTGGGCTTCCAGTAAACTTCCTCATCTTGCAGTGACGTCATCATGACATCATGCAACACTCCAGACTGGTACAAAGACCAGATCTGTTCAGGTCTGCTGAGCCTCTCTTGCTTTTTTTCCATCACATTTACCACAAAAAAATGTGCAGGAAACTGAACAACAAGCAAGGGCGGGAAAAGAATAGAATGATAAAAAGAATAATGGCACTTATCTGGCTTCTCAGAAACCTGTTAAAAGATATTCACATGAGAACAGTTTTTTACCCTACTTCTGAAGTTCATAAACAAACTGGTTATTCGGCGTGCTTCCACATCTGGTGATTACTTCAGCACACGGTAAGACAGAAGGATCCCTTAGCTACCATTACTGCCAACATTAGGACCGTCAATTCTACCTTCTTCCCACATTTCTTTCTTCTTTCACCACTCTTTCACAGTATGTACTGTATCTGTTTTTCTTTATTCTGCTTCCTCTTGTTTTCTTAATTATCATGTATTACCTCACTCCTATGAATGTCAAGCCTCATCCGCATTCTTTCCTTTATGTTCTTTAATTTTACCTCACCTTTTCTCATGTACTCTCTTCTGCTTCCATTCCTTGGCATCCAATTCAGTCCTGGGTTCATTCCTCTCGGCCCCTGTTGCTCCTAATGTCATCTTCACAGTCCCAGGTCTATCCAGTGTTCTACCTCCAGTTCAGTCAGCAACTTTTATAAGTTTTAATACTGCCACCCACATGTTCCTAAGCCTGATGTCCAATTTATGCTCAGGTTCCTCCTTCTTGGTTCTCGGGCTTTGCTGCTCCTGATGCCATCTCCATCTTCCTCGAGCCAGCTGCTCCATTCCCTCATTAAAGTTACTTTCTTTTATAAGGCAATACCAGTTTAAACCCCAGAACGACACTCTCAACTCACAATAGTAGTCCCTGTTATCATGCCAGCTCCCCCGCATCCTTCGTGACTGCATCCAATTGTATCTTTCCACCTTCTGTCAGTTAAGTTTTGCACATGAGGAATGTCTGTTTCTGAGGGTAACTCCAACTATGTCATGCAGATTATATCCCATGGGTGTTTTTTTATTTCACCTCTTCTCAATCTTGCGTCATCAGCATGATTCTTACTCTACTCTTACCTGAATTGCAAAGGAGATTATCAAAGTCAGTGGTTAGCATTGTTTTGACCTTCATCTCTCCTGATCATTCCTCTACTTTATCCAAATGGTTTTCAATTTTTGAAGCTGCTTCTTTTGGGGGCCACAAGTGGAAACAATTGGTTATTTGGGTTCCATTTTCCAAGATAACATTGCCCTTTATAATCAAGAAAGGAAGATCTGAAGAAGATCCTCTCAGCTTATCATGAAATCCCTCAGTCTTTTCTCTTGCTCTTATGAATCAATTTCTAACTGTTACAGGTCACATCCCAGGTCATTTCAATATTTTCTCTGTTTTTCACTTTCAGCTTCAGAAGTTCAAGAACTTCTATGTCTGGAGTTGTACTTTGTACCCTCAGTTCTTACTAGACCACTGAAAAACAATTTTTCCACCTCTCCTCTAATGTACATTTGCTTTTGGATCTCTTACTTTCTCTTCTATTGTAAGGAAAATACTAAGCTGACCAATTTCTCAGACTGGTTATTAAACCAATTAACTGACGGTATCACAAAATGTTCTAAATTTCAGATTAAGTACAAAATCATATTCACTTTGTGAAAGTACTGTATGGCCACCATGTTGTTGAGAGTTGACTTGAATTTTGACCTTAGGCAGCCTTTCGTGCTCACTGATCATGGTAATGACTAATGTAATGCAATGTATGAGTGAAAGAGTACAGGTTGTGTATCAGACATTTCACCCCAGAAATTCCAAAGTGATCTGCATGCTGTTATCAAGTAAGTTGTATTTGTCTGCAAAAATGTTTTGAGGTTTAGAGCAATATTTCTATTGGATTTAAAAAGCTGCTTTCACAAGCTTGTTTGTTTACAATATTATAGGGTTGTTTTACCTCACCGGAAGTTTTGTTGCCTTGTTCTGAATCAGAGAATATTGCACTGCGCATACCTGGAAAGTTTGTCTAGTTTGTAATGTAAATTGGAGGTTTTACACATTACTTTGTACATTTTACTTTCATGGTAGTTTGAAATGTACTCATCAATGCCAATTCTTTCTATCTCTGAAATATGGCAATGCAGTTTTCCATCAGCCCTTCAGAACTTCTACTCCATTATCTTCAGCTTCACAATTCTCAAGGAGCATCTCTCACTTATCCCCTTTCCACTAATGAAAAGTCTCAAACTGTCTTGGTTTCTTTAAAATCTGCAAGAAGTTCTCACAAACATTGCTGCTGAACAATTCTGGCTGTCCTTCCTGATTGAAGGTTCCTCCTCAGCAACTCATCAACACATTCCCGACTATCTCATGAAGCAACTTGGCCTCTGGTTATTCGAGACTTACCTTACCTTCTATCCAACTGTCAAACAACCCACAATTCAAGCCATACATTGCAGAACACTTTTTTCACCTTCTCTATGCTTTCCATAATTCTGCATTGGTGCTTTGAGGTACATGTTGCTTCTTTTTGAGAGTACTAACCTCTTCATCCTATGGCCAGGAGGTTAGCCTTTGGCCAAGCAGGTTAAGCCATATTTAATTGTTTTATTGACTTAAACATTTAATCATCCTTTCAGTACATGTAATACTTGGATGTTGTTATTCCTAATGAAATGGTATAAAATGGGAATATTGACTCACATGTAACATTTCACAGTGTTTAAGCACAACCTGTTATAGGAAAGACTGTTCAAATTGTAAAGGAAAAAGATGTATAAGATGCATTAAAAAACATTTGGTGAAATGAAGAAACAACTTTGTTCTGTAGATTAACTTAACTTTTTATAAAATAAATATGGAAATATCTTGGGGCTTGAAAGTGTATGGTTGAAATTTAACTTCATTTGGACTGTGTCTTTTGTTACACCTTGTGCTTTAAACATCATAAACCCTTGGTAGAAATTCTTGAAATTCATGTTTTCCTGTTTAGTCTAGAAATATTATAATGCCAGTCTCACATTCAGTGCCTTTATTGTAGGATGAATTCCATTGATGTTGCATTTTGTTGAATTACAAACAGTATACAGATGCAGCCATTCAAAATGGGTGAGGTATTTCGCGGCATACCCCCGTGGGCGTGTCGCGGTATCACGCGGTGTCACGTGGTTAATCGCACGTCATTTGACGCTCTGCCGAAAACTATCCTGCGTCGCCTTGTAAAACCGCCAGGGGGAGCTTAACCTCTCATGTACAGCATTTGAGCCTTTAATTTTGAACTGTGTATTACAGCATGTTAATCATCAGTCATTAAAATGTTTGTATATTTTATGAAAGCAAGATTGCTCAGTTGGACAAAAGTACACAACCTACCTTTATCAGAAATATTTATGCATCAAAGCCTTTACTGAAGATATTACTAATAGTATTAATAATGGATGACTTTGGACAAGCTGTATACTCAAAGTATAATTTCTTTAGCACATTTGTACAAGCACTTGGAATCTGTCCAAGCCATACTTTGTCAGGCATTTTGTTTTACTTCAACGGGCATAAAAACTTCCTTGCTTTTAACACGGCGTTTCATAATTTCTAACTACGAAAATGATTTAAAATGCGACACTTATCATTCAACTAGAGCTTAAAATATCACAAGGATCCTGAAGAGCACAGCAAAGAGTGTATTAAAAGACACTTGTATTTATCAACGCTTTCTTTTTCGTATACCAGATTTTAAGGAACCACTTCAGAGGGGTGTCAGCCAGTCAGATTCCAGGAATCGGCACTTTAAAGGAAAAATACACACCGGTATTCCATTTCTCCCTAACGATTTTAAGCATCGAAGTATTTAACTAGCATGTGGAATAGCGTGTGAAAAAGTGGTAGTTTTAAGCTTTTCTGCTAATATAATATGGAATCGCGTATCTAAAGAATTTATAAACGGTATGATTATATTCGTGTGCTGCGACAGGGCTGTCTAGGGCTGTTTCGCCTGCCTGTTCATGTGAGCTGTCTTGTAGCCTACTGGTCTAGGTGCGTGACTAACAACGCACAGGTTGTGTGTTCGAATCCAGCTGGTGCTGGACTTTTCTTTAAACAAATATTTCTTCGAAAAAATAGAATAGCGATATTATGGACAATCAATTGACTTTTATATTTCAAAATATTGCAACATGATCGATTCTAAGTCATTTGTGATAACAATGAATAGTCACCTTCTTCCCTTCTGGCAGCGGTTCCTGCTTCTATTGTGTGTGTGTGTGCAACAGAGTATATTTTTATAGAGAAATGGAGGCTGGACAGTATGCGTTTACAATATAAACATTTATATTGATTTAAATCGTGTTCTGATTTAAATCGCTAACGCGTGTTTAATTATGTGTGTTTTTTAATCATAATCAGGCTAATGCAACATAAATTGATACAGTATCTTTGTCTTCTAAGTATCTTAATAAACTTTCAGCATAGCTTTCTACCCGTCAAGATTTATATTTCTTGGGATTTTGGGATCAAACGTGGAAGGATTAGATTGTAATCGTTTTTATTTGTCAAATACGTGATTGTATTTCTGAATGTTATGTGACACCTACAGTAGTTCACTGCTTTAAATACATCAAATTAAGAAAGTTATGTGTAGCACTTTAGATCTTTTTTCTGAACCAGGGAAAATCTGATCATGTTTCTCTATAACAATAATAAAAAACTTTATTTTACATATCGCCTTTAAAAGTGGCATCTCAAAGCAATACAGTAGATCGAAAAACAGTTAAAAGGGACCAAATTAAATACCAGACAATCGCAAACGCGTTTTCAATAAAATTATTTTATTCATTCAGCAGTTTGTGAGAGGGACATCCAGCAGAGAGAGACACACACACTGGTTTTCATTGACAAAATTGTTTTTTTTCAATTCCTCTTGTCTAACAGGAATGTTTTGTTTGTGGACAGACTGTTAGACTAGAGGAAAAGAGCGCCTCCTCCTACGAAGCATTAATCGCGTATCTAAGGAAAATTGCAGTATACCTTTGTTCATGCACATCATTATACAGTATCTCATTTGGTATTTCGATAAAAAAAATCGTTTGCCCAGCATCTACTGTTGTTATTGTTTTTATCCTGTAAAGCGTTTCCTTTTTCTGCGTTTTCCATTTCCTTTTTCTGATCACTCGCTTTCTGGATACACATCTCACCTGTCCTGTTCTTTGTTTTCCTGGTTTGCTGATTATGCCTGCTGCTGTCCACTCCTACCCTCACACCTAAAGAATACTATTTTAAATTTCTTGGCGCAGTTCATTAACCCTTGTATGTGCTGTCCGCGCCCAAAATGTAATTTAAAAAAAGTCAAAAACCACGCTCAAAATGCAATTTAGAGCTTAATAAGATACACTCCACAGGCAAAATTAAAGACAAAATTAAAGACGATTAAAATCTGTAATCTTTCCACTTGTACTGTGAGTCATCGGAAAGTTTCTGCTTTGTGTAAGGATGGTGAGAAAGCTGTGCTCAATGTATTTAAGGGACTTAAAAGTAAAAGGAGATGCTTCATATTGCTTGACTAATTTTAAAAACTTATAAATTATAAATGCAGACGCTCCCTCGGTGCCGCGCCGGGTGTAAATATCAAAGTATACATTCCCAACAAGAATTGTACCCATCTGTCATGCAAATAAAACACCTTGAATTGAATTGAATTGAGGGAGAGAGGGGGTAGGGGGACAGAGATACTGTAGACAGGACTCAAGGCAAATAAGATACTTATGGGTACGCAGGCATTCACGACAGCAACATACGAAACGTTTGCACGTACTGTATAGTTAAGTTATTACTTGGTTTTCAAAGTGCAATGAAATACAATATTGTTGTTGCTGCTGTTCTGGTTGTTTTTATCCCATAAAGCGTTTTGAGAAGCCACCTCTAAAGGCGATATATACTGTAAAACCACTGATTCTTATGGAATGTGTTCCGCAGGAGATTCAAATTTTTATTTATTTATTTTTTAATCGCGTATCTAAGGAAATCTCAGTATAGCTTTGTTCATGAACAAACAGTGGCATGTTACATTATCATTAGTTTTTTTAACAAGGCTCGCCAGCTAATGTGAATCGAAACCTGTCTTGTTAGCTTTTAAAGTCGTGCATGTGTAAACTGTACTAGAGGGCATGCAAGTTACTCTGCCCCTTTCAGCTGCAGGGAGTCCCTCTGCTGCAACACACAGCAGACAGAACGGGAGACTATTGCCTTTCATATCTGACACCAGTGAAGTAAAAGGGGTGTCTAAAGGGGTGATTTCAGACCACATTTTAGTTACTTTATTTTGTACATTTCTGTAATTTACAGTAGATGTCACAATAGAAGCCCGAAGCCTATTATACTCAGTCTAGCCTTGGATCCTCTGAGTCCCATGACTCAGTCTTTTCTGCTTTCCTAGAATAAAACCAGTTAAGTCTTGTGTACTATGCAATTTATATTTTCCGATTCCATGCATTCCCTTAATGTTTAGAGTTTACTATATTCTCCAGACTCAAACACATAAGTACTAATAGCTCTGTCCCTTTAGGAGACTCTTTGCAGTACTGTGTCCCACTACCCCCATGAATTCTTTAGGTTGGGTCTAATATTTTCCAGTAATATACAGAATGGCATACAAAATGCTGTCAGGCAGGTAACAGAAAAGAGAAAAATATAAATATTTCCATTTTACAGACGTTCACACATTTATAACATTTTGGCTCAATAAAAAGCTAACCCAATAATTAAATGTGATAAAGTATAGTTTGGATGTTTATACATTCATGTTAATCGTATTCTTGATTTATTTCAATAAGTGTTCATGTTTCATTTGCTAACTTAGAGCATATTGTGCAATGAAGAATAAAATAGCTGCATGACAAGTGACTTCCTTCTCTCAGTGGAAATTAAAAGGTAGCCTGATAAATTATAAGACAGTAAGAAAGGTTCCAATCAGGAGGAGACAATTCTTTCCATTTTTTTTGTTTGATTGCTGGTAGCAAACTGATCTGAGGATCTACTCCAGCTCTTTCTCTTTTTATCATACAGTAAATTTTATTTTCTTGCTTTCTGAAACACAATATAACAAAAAATAACCTCACAAACTCAAAGAAAAAATCCTTGCTCCCCCCCTCCCCTTGGCAGTACTTCCTCCCATGCTTTTAACTAAGGACATCTAAAATACTGTCAAACAGCTACAATGGTATCTCTGTACAAGGCTTTGACTGTGTCAATCACAGCACCTACCGTTCCCTTACCAGCAACAACATGGATTCTAACACTCAGACATTAAAAAAGTCAGGCCAAGAGAGAAAATACTGAGCTTTACAACATGCGGTACCAGTAACATTTTACCCACAGTAGACTCACCAACCAGATGTGTTTCAGTTTCTGTGATAAGCCTAGATTAATCATATCCTCTCCTCTAGTAGGAGCACCAAGTGTAAACATGTAACGTCCCTATTAAAAATAATGGCAAAACAGAAGTTCACTCTTTCTAGAACATACCTTCCTATGGACAGTCCTAAAATGTATAAAATAGTGTCCACAGCATCTCATAATAGAGGCAAATGGGGAACTACAAACTCATTTCATACAATGCCATCCATGAGGGGTTAAATACACCCTGAGAGAAATTAATTTCTGGATAATTCAACGGCTGTGATTTCTGGAATATGTATTATCCCAAATATTTTCAAAAGAAATTGAATCATTTCAATGAATCTGTGCCATTCAAGTACCTACTCCAGACAGTAACCACTGCTAATGGTTTATATGAAGCTTGCATTAAAAGACTTTAAAAGAATGTCATGTTCCCATAAAAAAGTCATGCCTTGGAGTATAGACCCCCAAAGGAATGCCATAGACTCAAACTGCAAAATAAACACATACAGAAAGAAAGTATTTGTATTGTAATTGCAAATCCTGGTATGAGTGATTGGTATGACTTTCCTCATTACAAATCTCTTATTAGAATTTAAATTTCTCTGTAACTCCAGGTCAGAACATAGAAAATGTAACTGCCTTAAGGAGTTTACGATTATGAAAAATAGAAGGATAAGCATGATACGTATGTCTTCTGTCATTTTCTAAGTCATGTTACTGAGCACCAAATCTTATTGAGAATATAAATCCATTTAAGGTTTATACCATTAAAGTAAAGGTTTATTCCATGCTGAAAATGTTTGTACCAGACTTTTTTGAGGCCTGTTTAATTGTGTCTGAAGTCTGATGTTGTAAATTTTATTGTTAAAAAGATCCATGAAAATGTCACTACTAAAGATAGCTGGTACTGTTGGTATTGTAAGTGGCAAGTAGAGCTCATATTTTAGATTTTGTGTAGTTGCTAGCGTTGAACTGTGTGTTGGATGCACATGAATTGAAGGAATGGGCAAACATAGCTGACTTTGATCCACAGAGCCAGCATATTAAGATGTTTATAATTAGAGGCAATTTGTTTAAATAACTAGGTATGGATACTGATGTGCAAGAGAGGTGGAAAGGCTGTTTCCTTAAGCCAGCACTATAAAATATTTTATTCTCAGTGAGATGCTGCCATTTCATAGTGGGTTTCTAACACTGTGTATAGTTCCATCCACACAGTGCCTTTACTTCCATCCATTTCTAATCTCTTTATCCAGTACAGAGGATTTGGAGCCTATCCCAGTAAGCGACAGACACAAGGCAGAATACACCCTGGACATAGCGCCAGTCCATCACAGGACAGACAGACACAAACACACACACACCAGGGCCAGTTTAAATCTAACCTCAGAACCTTTCTTTTCAGAAGACTTAGTGTCTGTATCTGCTTCATTTTCTAATTTTGGTAGCACCTCTAACTGCTTGTCTTTCTTATATGCATTTACTTTGTAATCTGTGGTCCTTTTATCTGTTTTTACATCTACTGTATTGCTTTGAGATGCCACCTTTAATGGTGATATATCAAATAAAGTTTTTTATTATTGTTATAGGGAAACATGATCAGATTTTCCCTGGTTCAGAAAAAAAGATCTAAAGTATACTAGTTTGTCACTCTTCTCATTCCCTTTGCTAAATGACTTTTCATACTAATCTGATCAATCTAACTGCCAGTTTTCTGTGCTTTCTCTATCCTGCTAGATTTGCAATTATTCAGAAAATTTTCATCTTGAAATAACTCATTTCTAAATACCTTTTTCACTGTTAACATCTTGCAGCAACTCTGCAACAAAATATACACTCAGCTCAACCTGACAGTTCATCCTGCTACCAACATTAAATAAAACAAATCTTAAGATTTCTATATTTATGTCTTTATTTAGTGGTTTCATTAGTGACAAAGGCTAAACTTTCTTGGAAAAATGTCTTTATGTGTTGCGGAAAAAACTGACAAAATATGTTTACAAATCCTTTCACCTGGCATTTTCGTAGTTAGAAATTATGGAACGCTCTGTTAAAAGCAAGGGAGTTTTTATGTCCGTTGCAGTTCTTTTGCAACATGAATATAATTATATCGTTATTAATTTCTTGAGATACGCGATTCCATGTTATATTCCCTTTTAATCAAATTCTAAAAGTATGCTTGTTGACTCCGGTATCGCGTTAGTTAAAGACTTCGATGCTTAAAATGTTTAGGGAGAAATGGAATACTGGTGTGTATGTTTTCTTTAAAGTACCGAGACCAGCCATATACTGTATGTTTAAGTTCCAAAATTAATATAGTTTATGGACTTCACACGCGTTGCAGTATGCTCCTATTCTTTTTATGCTCAGGCACTAAGATTTCCCTTCTGCTTTGTGTAAGGATGGTATCAAAAGCAATCTTAAGTGGTGAGAAAGCTGTGCTCAATGTATTTAAGGGACTTAAAAGTAAAAGGAGATGCTTCATATTGCTTGACTAATTTTAAAAACTAAGTTATAAATGCAGACGCTCCCTCGGTGCGCTGCTCTGGTGCGCCGGCTCTTACACAGTGCCTGTCTGCCGTAAGCGTTACAATATACATACCCAACACTGCTTGTACCCATCTGTCATGCAAATAAAACACCTTGAATTGAATTGAATTGAGGGGAGAAGGGGGGAATACTAAAGCCAATACTGGCTCAATACCCTCAATGGGCTTTGACGTGCTAATGCGTTGGTTTAACAGTCCGGGTGTGGCAGGCTTCCAATGTCAACTCGACTCGATTGGAAGACAATGAACGTATTTTAGCCCTAAATGAATTAATAGCAAACATGGTTTACATAAAATACATTTTTCCAAGAAAGTTTATAATAATACGATCTATAGTTGAAATCTGAGCCTACTGTAAAAATAAAGGAAAAGCATTTTCAGAGAGCAATCACGCTGTGTTTATGTAGAAAAAGCGATTAGGTTTATGAGCAATCTAATTACCTATTCGCTTAAAACGCTATATAAAATAAAGTTTATTTAAAGATGAATGATAAGTGTCGCAGTTTAAATAATTTTCGTAGTAGGGCTTGGACAGATTCCAAGTGCATTTTTGCAATTTACGTTGCATTGTCCAATGTTCTGTTGTAATACAGGCTAGAATACAGTTACAGTAGTCTAAGCTTTATCAGCCTATTTAAAATATTTTTTTTGAATCCCCGGCGGAACACACTCCATAGGAATCAGCGCTTTTATACAGTATATCGCCTTTAAACACATATATTTAAACATGCGTTTACGATTTAAATCAAAACGCGATTCAAATCAATATAAATGTTTATTTTGTAACGCATAGGTGACTATTCATTGTTATTAAAAATACTTAAATTCGATCATGTTGTGATATTTAGAAACATACATTTGTTTGGTGCGAGTGAGGTTTTATTTAATCTCTGACCAAGGGAAACGTTTCATTTTTTCAAAGAAATGTTTGTTAAAAAATAAAGTCATAGTTCCATGGGATTCAATCACAGACCATGTGACATGGGAGTCAGGAAACTAACACACAGCGCCACCGGATTTAATAACGCAATAAAAACGCTATAAAATAATGTGACTAGGCACAGAAAAAGTTTACAGCACAGTACAATAATAAATGCTGACCATGACTTTAGAAGCATAAATTACCTTACACTCAATTTAAACACAAGCTGTCTTTCTGTATGAACCTCTAAGCTGGTTCATACAGAAAATGTAGAAATGCATTAGCCTGATTATGATTTAAAAACACATAATTAAACACGCGTTTGCGATTTAAATCAGAACACGATTTAAATCAATATAAATGTTTATATTGTAACGCATACTGTCCAGCCTCCATTTCTCTATAAAAATTTACTCTGTTGCACACACACACACAATAGAAGCAGGAACCGCTGTCAGAAGGGAAGATATGTTCAAAATATCGCAAATATCGATCATGTTGCGATATTTTGAAATAAAAAAAGTCAATTGATTGTCCATAATATCGCTATTCTATTTTTTCGAAGAAATGTTTGTTAAAAGAAAAGTCCAGCACTAGCTGGATTCAAATACACAACCTGTGCGTTGTTGGTCACGCACCTAGACCAGTAGGCTACAAGACAACTCGCATGAACAGGCAGGCGAAACAGCCCTACACAGCCCTGTCGCAGCACACGAATATAATCATACCGTTATTAAATTCGTTAGATACGCGATTCCATATTATATTCCCTTCAAATTCTAAAAGTATGCTTGTTGACTCCGGTATCACGTTAGTTAAAGACTTCGAAGCTTAAAATGTTTAGGGAGAAATGGAATACTGGTGTGTATTTTTTTCTTTAAAGTACCAAGACCAGCTATATACTGTATGTTTATGTTCCAAAATTAATATCGTTTATGGCCTTCACACGCGTTACAGTATGCTCCTATTCTTTTTATGCTCAGCTACTAAGATTTCCCTTCAGTGGTAAAATTCAATATCTACAACGGGCACAGTAAAGACGTTTACTGTACTGTAAGTCTTTCTACGACAGACCAACGGACCACGAGTGCCCCTGTCGGTCAACCAATCACACACCGCGTCATATTGCGTCATGATACGCGATACCGCAGCCAATTACCTGCGGTACGTGTCTGTACCGCGCACTTTGAATGGCTGCATCTGTATACACATTTTTAAGTAAATAGTTTGACTAAAAACTGAAAATAATACCTTTTTATTAGTAAAACTGTGAAGGTGAAAACATGGAGTTTTCTAGTCATTGGATGAATATTATATATTTTGCTTATTTGTCAAATTCAGCTTTGACAGTTTTCCTTTATTAATTATGCATTTCTCTAGTTCACATCTGAGTGTAAAGGAAAGCTTCAATAATGACATTGGAAGTGCAATAGTTTTAAACTGTCTCAGAAGAGCTGGTGCTACCCCTGTTAGGATATAATGCAAATAACTGTATAGAATGTGTTGCATATATGGATAGTACGCTCAGAAATAACTTAAATCATCCCACCTTAAAACACTAAAGTTTCCCATACTACATTCACAACAGCTGTTAAAGTTAAGGTAAGGAAAGACTTGTTTACTGTCATTAGAACTTTTCAGATAAAAGCCTCTTAGCTCAAATAAATGAAGTGATATAAATTCTAATCTATCATTTTTTTCTGTACTTCAGGTACAATAGCTTGATGGTTTTTCTGAATGTCATTATACAAAAAGAATTATATAACAATTAGATATGGGACTATACATTTCAGAAACAAAAGCAGATAATAAATATTGCTTTTAATGCTATTTTTACAAGCAATAAAACATCCAGTGCTATTTTCAGGTACATTAAAAAAGTGAAACTCATTTGAGAATCTTATTA
The DNA here is from genome assembly GCF_059453375.1 of Lepisosteus platostomus. Lineage (NCBI taxonomy): Eukaryota > Metazoa > Chordata > Actinopteri > Semionotiformes > Lepisosteidae > Lepisosteus > Lepisosteus platostomus. The sequence goes on from NC_142617.1 coordinate 22,544,387, forward strand.
AAATACAACAAAATACTGGAGTGCTAAAAAGCTTTAAAACATGGATAAATATGAATCTAGACGTATTTCTAACTGTGTATCTGTAAACAATATGATCTCATTATACAGTAATAAAAAAGAAAGAGTTGTGTTTTTCTAGATCAATGAACATACTGTTATCTTCTTCTCACATGGTTGTCTATGAAAGATGAGAAACGTGATTTGGCAGGGATTGGAATCATTGAGAAGATGTGTAGAGATGGGACATACAGTACTTGTCTGTACTATAATTACAAAAGTGGTTGGAACATGTTTAGTTTTAGAATAAAGCTTTGTGACTGGTCAACAGATGTTAATATTTGTTACTAAAATACTGCTAACAATTACTGCTAATAATAGTAGAACATTTTCTTTCACCTTAATGGTAATGGAATAATGGAAATGAAGATACAGATTCAGCCTCTCAGAACACGCAGTATTTCTTCCAGATATGTTACCTGTAACGGTGCCAAAGACAATCGATAGGTGGCACTTACGGTGCATTAGATGTTTGTGAAACGATTGCTTCTTCTAATCTGTCAGTCTGCTGTGCATGTTTAAATCTTCTTATTCCATACAGTATATGGAATTCCATATACTGTATGGCATATACTGTATGACAGTATAAATACATTAATTCCATAAATGCTTGTTTTGACATACAGATGCAGCCATTCAAAATGCGCGATACAAACCCGCGGTACAGTAATCTACCCACAAGCCGACGCGGGGCACCGTAGGGCACCGGGGAAAGTGATTGGCTGGCCAAAATGACCGACAGGGGCACTCATGGTGCATTGGTTGGTAGTGAAAAGATTTAATCATTTAATGTCTTTACTGTGCACATTTTAATCCGCTTAGTTTTGAATATTTATATGGAATTTTACCACTAAAGGGAAATTTTAGTAGCTGAGCATAAAAAGAAGAGGAGCATAACACATAAACGATATTAATTTAGGAACATAAACATTACTGTATGTACGTAAACTGTACTGTGTATGGCTGGTCTTGGTAGTTTAAAGAAAAAATACACACCAGTCTTCCATTTCTCCCCAAACATTTTAAGCATGAAAGTTTTATGAAACGGTACCCAAATATGCGATTGCTGTATGGAATTAATTTTAATTTTAAAAAATTATTTAACACGAAAATTAAGCTAGTTACATCTTCCGCCTGAGAACAGTCACCCGTTGCTACCCAACACAGAAACACAGCCACTAACTAGCAAAGAGAGGACATTAGCTAACCAATATGATAAAGAAATAAATGATTATTTTGTTTATTTCTTTTGCACATTTATTTGAACATTTCGATCGACTGTACAAGCACTTGGAAACTGTCCAATCCCTAGTTCATCAGGCATTTTCTTTTACGCTGCGGGCATTCTCCCAGTCTGTGTCTTCTAGGATATAATGCCAGCGAACTCTTGTTTTTATGTCCACTATAACAGACAATCTCCTTTGCTTTTAACTGAGCGTCTTACCCCTCTGATTGGAGAAAAAAGATGTGCTGGTTTGCTATACATACTGTACCAGGAAGATGATTTCTTTCTATTCGAAACGTGTATTTTAAAAGTTTAAGAAGTTTTTTAAAACCTTACAGCGTACACAGATTTCTAAACTGATCAGGATCGTTATCTTTGTCTGATCCATAATAATGTTCACCGCTCTGTCCAGCAAATTAATAATAAACTTTATTTTATATAGTGTTTTAAACGAATAAGTAATTTGATTGCTCATAAACCTAATCACTTTTTCTACATAAACACAGCATAATTGCTCTCTGAAAATGCTTTTTCTTTTTATTTAGGCTCAGATTTCAACTATAGATCGTATTATTATACACTTTCTTGGAAAAATGTCTTTTATGTAAACCATGTTTGCTATTAATTCATTTAGGGCTAGAATATGTTCATTGTCTTCCAATCGAGTCGAGTTGACATTAGAAGCTTGCCACAATTAAAAGAAGCAATTAAACACAGCGTAATTGCTCTCTGAAAATGCTTTTTCTTTTTATTTAGGCTCAGATTTCAACTATAGATCGTATTATTATAAACTTTCTTGGAAAAATGTATTTTATGTAAACCATGTTTGCTATTAATTCATTTAGGGCTAGAATATGTTCATTGTCTTCCAATCGAGTCGAGTTGACATTAGAAGCTTGCCACGCCTGGACTGTTACACCAACGCATTAGCATGTTAAAGCGATTTCATTGAGGAGCCTAGCTTTCTTAACTAGTAAGTACTGTACTTCCTTGGTTTTGGAGGGGGGAGGTGTCTTTCGCTGGAAAATCTTGCCCCTTTCTACTTTGAAAATACCTGTGAAACCGGTTTAATTCGTCACAGCCAGCACTCCCGCAGAGAGGGGGGTTGTACTCGTTAATGTCTTAGCCGGAACACATCATTATATCTCATTTTGTATTTCTATTAAAAAATCGTTTGTTCAGCTTAACACTATTGTTGTTATTGTTTTTATCCTGTAAAGCACTTTGAGGAGCACAGCTTTCTCACCACTTAGATTACTTTTTGATACCATCCTTACACAAAGCAGAAACTTCTTGTATTTTCCGATGACATACAAGTGGAAAGATTACAGATTTTAATCGTCTTTTTTCTGAACCAGGAAAAATCTGATCATGTTTCTCTATAACAATAATAAAAAACTTTATTTTACATATCACCTTTAAAAGTGGCATCTCAAAGCAATACAGTAGATGTAAACCACAGATTACAAAGTAAATACCCAGACAAACACAAACGCGTTTTTAATAAAATGCTTTTATTCATTCAGCAGAGAGAGAGCGTAAAACCTGGGCGTAATAGCTGTTCCTTTTTCTGATCACTCGCTCTCTGGATAAATGTCTCACCTGTCCTGTTCTTTGTTTTCCTAATTTGCTGATTATGGCTTCTGCGATCCACTCCTGTCCTCACACCTAAAGAAGACTATTTTAAATTTCTTTGTGCAGTCCATTGTGCAATTAACCCTTGTATGTGCTGTCCTTAAGGTGATATCACATAAAGGTGATATGTAAAATAATGTTTTTTATTATTGTTATAGAGAAACATGATCAGATTCTCCCCGGTTCAGAAAAAAATATCTAAAGTATACTAGTTTGTCACTAGTATACTTTTAATACAGTCTTTGCTGTGCTCTAGAGGATACTTATGATATTTCGAGCTCTGGTTGAATGATAAGTGTCACAGTTTAAATAAATTTCGTAGTTGGAAATTATGGAACGCTCTGTTAAAAGCAAGGGAGTTTTTATGTCTGTTGCAGTTTTTTTTAATCCCTGGCAGAACACATTCCATAAGAATCAGCGCTTTTATATATCGCCTTTAAAGGTGGCTTCTCAAAATGCTTTACAGGATAAAAACAACAATAACAGCAACAACAACAGTATTGTATATCATTGCACTTTGACAGATCGTCCTTAAATCAATTGTTGACTTTTCTCTCTTTACTACTGAACTTGTTTGGATTGACTGAGCTCCGTTCTGTACCACACAATGATCCCCCCAGAGTCTCTGCCCCGGGTGATTTGTTTTTTTTGACAGAGGGTAAAAAACTCTCTCTCTCACTTGCCCTCTCCCCCCCTGTGTATTGTCTGTTTTTTTTGTGCTGTCCTTTGACAAAACAAAGCTCGCCAGATAATGTGAATCGAAACCTGTTTTTCTAGCTTTTAAAGTCGTGCGATATGTAAGCGGGAACACATCATTATATCTTACATATGAAAAATACATAATATAGCTCCCAAACAAACGCATACGTGTTTTTAATAAGATGCTTTTATTCACTCATAATCCGACAATTTCAGGAAGACTAAGGGAGGACTAAGGGAATTGTCATCTGTTGTTGAAGCTCTGTGAGCTCGGTGACTTTGAGACCACTTGTTATCCCAGGTTGTTTGAATCGCCACAATTCAAATAGAGTAAAAAGAGCTGACTGACAAGATTTAAGATGTGGCTGTTAATGTTGGATTAAAAAAAACACTTTGACCGACGTTTGTTGCATTGCTTGAAAAATAACTTTATTTCGAGAGACTGGATAAGTAATTCAAGTGTTTTTTTTTACTTCCTGAAAAACAACTAATAATTTAACTATATGTGCAAACGTTTTATGATATGTCGCTGTTGTGAATGTCTGTGGACATGTGCTGGCTGGACAGGAGGCTCTACTGTACACAGAGAGGGGCGGGAGGGGGGGACAAGCCGATACATACTCTTAGAGTTTGATTAATAGGGAATATAATATAAAAATATAGTACTAAAAATAAGATACACTCTACAGACATTCACAACAGCGACTGTCAGAAGATAGGACACAGCGGCTCAGACACCCGCTGAATGCAAAGGGGCACTTTAATGTTCTGTATGGCTAATACTAAAGCCAATACTTTAATATTCTTTTCTGTATGTTTAACAATAGTGGGTACTGGCCCTAATTCGGCCCTGCTCCCATTGTTAGGTGTTAATGTGTTGTTGTTAAGTGTGAATTTGTACCTGTTTCCCTGAGGTCTGGCTTTTTTTCTGGAAAACCATAACTCTGGTCTTGTCCAGATTGACTGTCAGCGCCCAGGTCTGACTTCTCCAGCAGTGCCAGGTTCTGCCGCAGCCTCTGTTCTGTGGGCGACAGCAGGACCAGGTCGTCTGCAAAGAGCAGGAACTCGATTTCTGTAATTAATGCAGATCAGTAAATCAAGGGACAAAACAATTATTGCGCCCGGCTCCTCGATGGGCTTTGACGTGCTAATGCGTTGGTTTAACAGTCCGGGTGTGGCAATGTTTTTTTATTATTGTTATAGAGAAACATGATCAGATTTTCCCCAGTTCAGAAAAAAAGATCTAAAGTATACAGATGCAGCCATTCAAAATGGGTGAGGTATTTCGCAGCATACCGCGACACGCCCACCGGGGTATCACGCGTGTCTAGTGACTAACTATCCGGCTTCGCCTTGTAAAACCGCCAGGGGGAGCTTAACCTCTCATGTACAGCATTCGAGCCTTTAATTTTGAACTGTGTATTACAGCATGTTAATCATCAGTCATTCAAATGTTGGTATATTTTATGAAAGCAAGATTGCTCAGTTGGACAAAAGTACACAACCTACCTTTATCAGAAATATTTATGCATCAAAGCCTTTACTGAAGATAATACTAATAGTATTAATAATGGATGACTTTGGACAAGCTGTATACTCAAAGTATAATTTCTTTAGCACATTTGTACAAGCACTTGGAATCTGTCCAAGCCATACTTTGTCAGGCATTTTGTTTTACTTCAACGGGCATAGAAACTTCCTTGCTTTTAACAGGGCGTTTCATAATTTCTAACTACGAAAATGATTTAAAATGCGACACCTATCATGAAAAGAAAAAAATACACACCAGTATTCCATTTCTCCCTAAACATTGTAAGCTTCGAAGTCTTTAACTAACGTGATACCGGAGTCAACAAGCATACTTTTAGAATTTGATTAAAAGGGAATATAATATGGAATCGCGTATCTCAAGAATTTAATAACGGTATGATTATATCCGTGTACTGCGGCAGGGCTGTGTAGGGCTGTTTCGCCTGCCTGCTTATGCGAGCTGTCTTGTAGCCTACTGGTCTAGGTGCGTGACTACCAACTGGCAGGTTGTGTGTTCGAATCCAGCTGGTGCTGGACCTTTCGGTTTTATTTATTTATTTATTTTTTAATCGCGTAACATAAACATATTACCGTATGCAAACTGTACTGTATACAATATGTATATGTATATTTAATGTCTTAACTGTGCCCGTTTAAGTATTGAATATTCATATCTAATTTTACCACTGAAGGGAAATCTTAACATAAACATACAGTATATGGCTGGTCTCGGTACTTTAAAGAAAAAAATACACACCAGTATTCCATTTCTCCCTAAACATTGTAAGCTTCGAATGAAACCACTAAATAAAGACATAAATATAGAAATCTTAAGATTTGTTCTATTTAATGTTGGTAGCAGGATGAACTGTCAGAGTGTATATTTTGTCGCAAAGTTGCTACAAGATGTTAACAGTGAAAAAGGTATTTAGAAATGAGTTATTTCAAGATGAAAAAGAAAACATACACGAAACATGGTTTCATTACGACCAGAATCGGTCTTGAGATATTTTTAACTTGATTTACAGTATTTGAGAGGTATGTCTTAACACCGATACTACAGTGCTTAAGTACTGCTCACGTATATGTTTCTAGGTTTATATTATGCATTTCATACGGTCAAATTACTTTTGAGCAACTAATAAGAAGCGCGAAACGGTATGCGTTTTAGTTTCGTTTTGTGCTGGAACCCGTGGATTGATTAGAGATATCAAGTACATACAAGTCATTTTTTAAATGTTGTAGTTCGTCTTGAAAAAATGTTACGAGTACATCATCTATCAACAATTACACAGGTTCTGTTTCCATATTGCGGATTTTGGTTAGGTACAGTATTATCAAATCTAGTGGCGCTGTGTGTTACTTTACTCATGTCCCATGTCACATGGTCTGTGATTGAAACCTGTAAAACCGGTTTAATTCGTCACAGCCAGCACTCTTCAGGTGTGAGGGTCTTCTGCTCAGAATGAAACGCTAAAATGTTTGTGTATATTCTAATGGTAGTGGGGGCAGGGTGTGTGGGAACAGGTTTGTTCTTCACACCTGAAACATTTTCTCTGAAAGGATTTTCTTCGCAGTTTTACCGATCTTGTTACAGCATGTTACAGTTTACTATTATCAACCATATTAATTTTAAGTGCTTAATGTAAAATCTTGTAAAAATATATTTTCATTGTTCAAATATACATTAATATACATTAAGTCTGACTATCATATAATAAGTTAAATACAAAACTAAAGAAAAAATAGGGTTAAATATAATTGAAAATATTTTGCTAACAATGTTAACTGTTTATGAATAATAAAATGTATTAACTAAGGAGTAGGATGGCACAGTTGTTAGTATGTTTTTTGTTTTATTTCTTTTTCATAAATACAACAGTAGTACCTGATGTCTCAGTGGCTTTCAAAATTAAATTATGCATGCAAACCTGTGAACTAGAAAGATAACTAAGATTTTAATACTAATTAAATGACCGCGGGCACTTTCCACCCCCTCTACATTCTCAGAGTAGAACAGACTAACCTTCTAATGAAAGACAGTCCACCCCCCACGGACAGGAAAAGTGCCCACAGGCACTTAAACTTAATATGGTCAGTAACAGTAAACAGTAACATGGTAAGAAGGAGCACGTACAAACGTTTTCGAAATAACCACATGTAAGACTCTGATGCTTAAAATGTTTAGGGAGAAAGTGGAATACTGGTGTGTATTTTTTCTTTAAACTACCAATACCAGCCATATACAGTCTGTAACGTAGGGATTTCTATATGTCTTTATTTAGTGTTTACATGACAAAGGCTAAACTTTTAGCTTCAGTAACGTGTACATATCTCCCCTTTTTATAAAACGACTTGGTTGAAAACTGTTACAGAGCCACTGTTGTTTCATCAGTGAAAAGTACATCATGAAATGCCTCTCCCTGTTCAATCCACTGGAAAAAAGAAAAGGAGCATAAAGCTTCTGATGGTCATAAACGATATTCATTTAGGAGCAGCATCAGAGGTATGTTTTTAACTGCACTGCATTGGAGAGAATACCATAGTGTGTTTTTTTTTTTACTCCCTGGCGGAAACTGGCTTCCAGAAGAATCAGTATGGCTCAGAGATTAAATAAAACTTCACAGACATTAACGAAGAGCATAACGCGTGTACTGTATACACTGCAAGTACAACCCAACTCTCTGCAGGAGTGCTGGCTGTGACGAATTGAACCGGTTTCACGGGTATTTTCAAAGTAGGAGGCGAGATTTCCAGCGAAAGACACCCCCCCCCCCCTCAAAAACCCAGTAAATACAGTACTTACTAGTTAAAGGCTAGGCTCCCGACTACGGCGAAAGGAACCCTTCTTTCATTAGAAGACAATGAACATATTTTAGCCCTGAATGAATTAATAGCAAACATGGTTTACATAAAATACATTTTTCCAAGAAAGTTTAGCCTTTGTCACTAATGAAACCACTAAATAAAGACATAAATATAAAAATCTTAAGATTTTTAAAATACATGACTTTGCTAAAATTTATTTGAAAATAAAAACAATTACAACCGCCAGGGGAGAGAGAGAACAGGGGAGGGATGTTGGTTTTGCATAAGGGGCGGGGCTATGGAAATTAGGTATGTTTGGGAATGTGTAGTTACATGTTCTGGCTGTTTGTGAATTATTGTTGTTGAGTATGGAGTGTTGAGGTATTGATTTTGTGTAATGCTTTATGTTGAAAATTGAGGTGGATTTTGTTTATGATAAACAGGATAAACTGGGATGGGAGGAAGGTTTGGTTTTGCATAAGGGGCGGGATTATGATAATTGGAGGACTTTGCGAGAGTAAAATGGTTTGATTATTTGATTTTGTATTGTGGTTGTTATCTATGGTTTTGGTTGGTATTATATTTATATGGTTGTTTTTGTTGGTTGGTTGTTATTATGGTTATTAATAATACGATCTATAGTTGAAATCTGAGCCTAAATAAAAAGAAAAAGCAAGTGATTAGGTTTATGAGCAATCTAATTACTTATTCGTTTAAAAAAGCTATTTAAAATAAAGTTTATTATTAATTTCCTGGACAGAGCGGTGAACATTATTATGCATAAGACAAAGATAACGATCCTGATCAGTTTAGAAATCTGTGTACGCTGTAAGGTTTTTACTTCTTAAACTTTTAAAATACACGTTTTGAATAGAAAGAAATCCTCTTCCTGGTATAGCAAACCAGCACGTCTTTTTTCTCCAATCAGAGGGGTGTCAGATGGTGTCAGCCAATCACCATTCTGCATTGGGTAGCAACGGGTGACTGTTCTCAGGCGGAAGATGTAAACAGCTTAATGTTCGTGTTAAATATTTTTTTTTAATTAAGATTCATTCTATACAGCAATCGCATATTTGGGTACCGTTTCATAAAACTTTCATGCTTAAAATGTTTAGGGAGAAATGGAAGACTGGTGTGTATTTTTTCTTTAAACTACCAAGACCAGCCACACACAGTACAGTTTACATACATACAGTAATGTTTATGTTCCTAAATTAATATCGTTTATGACCTTCAGATGCGTTATGCTCCTCTTCTTTTTATGCTCAGCTACTAAAATTTCCCTTTAGTGGTAAAATCCATATAAATATTCAAAACTAAGCGGATTAAAATGTGCACAGTAAAGACATTAAATGATTAAATCTTTGCACTACCAACCAATGCACCACGAGTGCCCCTGTCGGTCATTTTGGCCAGCCAATCACTTGCCCTGCGGTACCCTCCGGTGCCCCGCGGTGGCTTGTGGGTAGGTTACCGTACCGCGGGTTTTTACCGCGCATTTTGAATGGCTGCATCTGTACTAGTTTGTCACTCTTCTCATCCCCTCTTTGCTAAATGGCTTTTGAATAGAGTCACATGAAGAGAGAGATGAAACAGCCCTACACAGCCCTGTCGCAGTACACAAATATAATTATATCGTATTAATTTCTTTAGATACGCGATTCTTTTAATACAGTCTTTGCTGTGCTCTTGGGGATCCTTGTGATATTTCGAGCTCTGGTTGAATGATAAATGTCGCAGTTTAAATAATTTTTGTAGTTAGAAATTATGGAACCCTCTGTTAAAAGCAAGGGAGTTTTTATGTCCGTTGCAGTAAAATAAAATGTCTGTTTTTATGTCCGTTGCAGTAAAAGAAAATGCCTGACAAAGTAGACTGATATTTTGAATCCCTGGCGAAACACATTCCATAAGAATCAGCGCTTTTATATATCGCCTTTAAAGGTGGCTTCTCAAAATGCCTTACAGGATAAAAACAGCAATAACAGCAACAACAACAATATTGTATTTCATTGCACTTTGAAAACCAAGTAATAACTTAACTATATGTGCAAACGTTTTATGATATGTTGCTGTTGTGAATGTCTGTGGAGTGTATCTTATTTGCCTGTCTGTCCTGGCTCTCTCGCTCGCCCTCCCCCCCTCTCTCCCTCAATTGAATTCAATTCAAGGTGCTTTATTAGCATGACAGGTGGGTACAATCAGTGTTGGGTATTTACTTTGCTTTGAGATGCCACTTTTAAAGGTGATATATAAAATCAAGGCTTTAACTTGCTTTAACTCCGCAAGTCTGAGTTCTCATGTCTGTCCTATCAGAACTCAAAAGTATTACAATATGTATCTTTATAGCAGGTGGTGTACAGCTTTTTAGTATAGATTACACTTTTATAAAATGTATTTAAAAAATAAAAATGATTACAATCTAATCTTTCCACGTTTGATCCCAAGATCCCAAGAAAAATAAATCTAAACTGGGAGAAAGCTATACTGAAAGTTTATTAAGATACTTAGAAGACAAAGATACAGTATCAATTTATGTTGCATTTGTCTGATTGTGAATAAAAAAAACATATATTTAAACCCGCGTTTGCGAATTAAATCAAAACGCGATTTAAATCAATATAAATGTTTATATTGTAACGCATAGGTGACGATTCATTGTTATGAAAATGACTTAAATTCGATCATGTTGTGATATTTAGAAATATAAATTTATTTGGTGCGAGTGAGGTTTTATTTAATCTCTGACTCAGGGAAACGTTTCATTTTTTCAAAGAAATATTTGTTGAAGGAAATTCATGGCTCCAGCAGGATTTGATCACAGACCATGTGACATGGGAGTCAGGAACCTAACCCACTGCGCCACCAGCAAGGTCACATGCAGAGTGCTGAAAAAGCACTACAGAAACATTATCAACAGACAATGTAAAGCGTGTACTATTCTTGTGTTGCGGTACATGAATATAATTATATCGTTATTAATTTCTTTAGATACGCGATTCCATATTATATTCCCTTTTAATCAAATTCTAAAAGTATGCTTGTTGACTCCGGTATCACGTTAGTTAAAGACTTCGATGCTTAAAATGTTTAGGGAGAAATGGAATACTGGTGTGTATGTTTTCTTTAAAATACCGAGACCAGCCATATACTGTATGTTTAAGTTCCAAAATTAATATCGTTTATGGCCTTCACACGCATTACATTATGCTCCTATCCTTTTTATGCTCAGGTTGTAAGATTTCCCTTCAGTGGTAAAATTCCATATAAATATTCAATACTTAAACGGGCACAGTTAAGACATTAAATATACATATACCTACTGTATACAGTACAGTTTGCATACGGTAATATATTTATGTTCCTAAATCAATCTCTTTTATGAGCATGTGAAAGGCATGGTGAATCGATTCTCAAAAATTATTGTACATTGCATGATTGGAAACAAATGCGTGATTGCGAAATGCTGTGGTGTTACTTTTACAAAGACGGTCAATGAAAAAAAGAATGTGGACCAGGGCAATACTTTGAGTTTACAGCTTGTCCAAGGTCATTCATTTATAATACTATTAGTAATATCTTCGTTAAAGACCTTGATGGCGACAGCTCAAACATGAGAGGTTGAGCTTTATTAGCTCCACCTTGCGGAAATTCCGGATACTATTATTTTGCTTGCGGTATTATAGGAGAGTTTACAGTAACTTGCGGTATTTACCGGTAACTCGCGGTAGACTGCGTAAAGCGCACCACAAAATAATGCGGTATCGCCCGCACATTTTGAATGGCTGCATCTGTACTTCATAAAAAGCTAGAATGTTTTAACCTTTTCTATGAATGCTTGTTGTTATTATTGATGTAAAAAAGTACTTTTTAAAATCCAGTGAATAGGGAATATTAATATAGAATGTGTACACTGTATTGAAATATGTATTATTTGTATGTGACATAATATGTTAAATATTAAAATAATATTATATGGTATTCAATCAGAGTATAATAATCTCTTTGATCATTATTAAACAATAAATTCCAAATGCTTGGATTTTGTTCAAGGTGATTTGTTACTGTTTTCACAGCCTTTGCTTTCTAATTAAAATGCCTATTTATGAGACACGATGTTTCAGATGTCAATAACAAATGACACAGACCCATGAAACCACAGTCATTTTCAAACATCGCAATTTGTGAAAGATTTTACTACTTTTCTTTAAACAACATATTGTACCTGGTTCCATTTTTACATTTGTTTCAATAAAGCAGAGACCAGGTGTAAGCAAATTCATAACAATTCAATTTTTCACACAACAATAATTCAAAAGCTACGTATACGAAACACCTGACCACATAAAGAAGAATAACACAAACTCATTGGGTTTAATCTCTCTTTAATTTGTGAAACTCTTTCTATATTCTCTGTTTTATTCAGATAAGAATAAACTACATATGCAATTCTTTTACAGGAAGAAAGCACGTTCATCAAAGTACTGTATGCCATTGTGTTACATATGGAGTTTGCACGTTGTCTCTTGCTTGCCTTGGCTTTGTCCTGGATATAGTGGTCAGAAAATAGATGGACTGTTGGATTTATACTTACAAAAACGTTCCAATTTAAATGACATATAGAAGATATTATTGATATTAATAATGAATGAACATGAATGAAGTTAGCAAACATGAATTCTCTCAATGGCAGTAGTAAAAACGACTCTTAAACTGAAATTGAATATAAATATTTTATCATTATAGCCTAGAATAACAAAGTGGTATTAAAAAGGCCACTGAATCATGCAAAAGGGTCTACTATAAACTCAAGTTATAGTTTTCACAAATGTTCTTTGTTACCTGATCGCAGTGGGGGGTGGTTGTGTGGGGGAAGGTTTAGGCTGTAACAAAAATTGCACTCTCTTGTCTGAAGAAACTTTGGAGCAGTTGCAACCCTTTTTTATTATCAATTGTAAATATATTATGAGGTGCCATTTTAATTGTATATATCTCAATATATTACGTTTTCATCACCTTCTCTAAACTCCTTCAAATCCAGACTCAAAACCCTCTTCTTTTGAAGAGCCTTTACTTAACTGGTTCCATTCTTTACCCCTCTGCTCCTACTATAATTTGTATCACCATCCACGGTCTCTTCTGTGTATTGTAATTGTGTTTTATATTGTGTATTCTTCTTATTTATTGTTGTCATTCTTTAAAGTGCTTTGAGAAGCCACCTTTAAAGGCACTATAAAAAATAAAGTTTTTATTTATTATTATTAATACATAGTTTAAAATTAATAAAAGTCTAAAGAGTGTACAACTTAAATTCTATCATTGGAAAACAATTGTCTCAAGGGGCTCAGCATTGACTAAGTTTCAAAACCAGGTGTTTGGGTGACAGCCCAAATGCTTCCACACAACACATTAAGCAATTACTGTTCCCCCTGGTAGTTTTAGAAAGTAGTGCATTACCACAAGGGCAGTGTGCTGCAGTAACTTGAGGTGTGCAGTAACTTAATGGTGCAATGTGCCCTATTATTCAACATGCATTCTAAATGACTGGATCTGTAGATTTCTAGGAAACAATACATTAAGAAAGCACCAGATATGCATACCATTTCATCCTCCTGTCTGAACTGATACATGCATCAATTTGTGCAATAAATTATTTTATTGTTGCAAAAAATTGACGAAACCAAGTCATTGTTTTTGATCGCTCCAGTTACTAGATTTGCATAAGAGTTTAACATAAACAACTACAGTACACTGGTATATCTCAAGTCCTGTACACTCTCCAGTGTTGTGCTCTCTCTTCACAGATGGCAATATTTCTTCCCATTAAATATGTCATTTTACATTTGCTGATGACACCACTGTAATGGAATGAATTAGGAATGCCAACAACTTTAGCTTTTTACTGAAGTTGACACACTGTTCAATGTTTACATGAAGCTCCAGTAAATGTTTTCTCCAGTGTGTTTTTTTTCTTCTCTTTTCAGCATGGAATGAATTTACTACTTGTTCATATGTTAAATATTATGTGCTAAAGAATAGGCTAAAATGCATTCATTTTCAAAGAATGGGTAAATAAGAGATGACTCTGCACCTGAAGGTCCTTGGAACAACTGAATCTAATCACGGTGTTAATGACTCTTAACAACACAGAACAATTATATGAGCATCACCCAATACAAAACACACTTACAAAAGAGTTCAGTATATAGTGAGTTTTTAATCAGTCTTAAGAGACTTGCCTGTTTTTTTTCTTCTCTGCAGACAATAGAGTGGAGATGGAGTTCACACCACTACAAACCTGCATTATTAACAGAACATTTTAGCTTGAATTTCTAATTTCACCATCTCCATAAATAAAAATGCAACATTATAAAAACACCATATGATCCCCTGAAAATGAATTAAGGCATTCTATTGTTACTTTTCTCACAACTTTAAAACCACCCATATTACCTAAAATAAATTATGTGTAATTAGGTGTAAGATCTGATTGACTGCTTTTCATTTGTATTAAGACAGCACAAGCCTTCACATTCAGAATATCAATATTTTTCTATCAATTTCTATCAAGGTCTTACAGAGATCAGAACTGGTGATGTTATCTGTCAGATGTCTAGACAAGTGACAGCATCAGCACTGATTGAGACCTGCATTTCACCTCCAAGCTTGGAGGTGATACACTTGCAGACAAATTAAAAGCAGTAAATATTTTAGGTAGTGACCATATCAATATTTTAGTCCAAAAATCTAACTCCCTGAGGACCCGTGAACCCTGAAGGTCGCCAGGCTTGTTGTGTGAGAATCAGTGCTTTTTGTTCCATCACAGATGGGCCTTCTCTCTTTTGCAAATTAGTGCAACACACCACATCATTCCAGCCACACATATTTCATTCTACTTCTCCCGAGGGCTTCAAAACATCTGATGACAAAGATACATTGTATTTATTTACACTATTAACAATATCTTTTGAAGGGGGTGTTAAGTCCTGTGGAATCCGCATTCATATTTCAGACATAATCTAAATATTAACTCACACTATTCATTCACATACAGTCATCTGTGTCCAGTCCTAGACCTTAGTGTTCCACAGTTTAATTTCTTACACTTAAAAAAGAAACTATGAGATTAAATTGGAATTTATAGTATAGATTATTATCAATGCATAGGCAAAGTATATATTAAGCATAACCTTGAAAGTAAGGCTGCTGTCAATGAGTCCGAAAAAGGTATTTCACACAAGGTTTTGAAAGCTATTGCTTCTGCAAATATTGGGCACTTCAATGGAAGCCAGCTTTCTGCAGGAAATGTGTAAGAGCACTAGACAGGGGATAGGCAAGAGGGGCAATTACATGATTTATCCCATTTCTGTCCAACAGTCTGTGAAACAAACAGTAAACAATTTTACCTTCACTTCTTGATTTGAAAAGATATGGTTTAATTACCTAACTTTGAGTAAAAAACACATCTTAAAATGACATATCTGCATTTGTTGTGTATGCGTTTTTCATACTTCATTATTTAAGCAGTATTTAAAAAAAATATCCCACTCTCCCCTCTTTGAAACCATATTCTCCTTGTATTCAGCATGGTCATCAATCAGTACACAGTGTTTGAAACAGTAACAAAAATAATACTGTGAGAAAGGAATGCTGGATGACATGACAGCTTTTAGTAATCAATGCCAGGTGCAATTCAGAAATGATGTTTATGCTAATATGTAAACTTACTCACATCCTATAATGTCAGTCACTTGTTGTGGGGGTTGGAACTCCACTGGCCTTTAGTGAGGTTAGCGCTACTAAATATTACACAGGTGAACAATTAACATGGCAGGGAACAAAACAATAAAAAGCAATCGCTACCCTGCCATCAGGCAGAAATAGACCAGAAATAATAGGCAGTAAGATGAAATGTGTAAAAACGTTTATGGTGGAAGACATTGCCTCAGAAAAAGACAGCACTAACTTTCCAGGCATGAGGATTCACTGATCATTGTAGCTAATTTGTTGTAGTAGTTAATTAACAGCAATTGTGCTGATATGAACATGTTGAGTGTATCCATTAAGATTTTTTATCGTCACACAGAATTCTCTAATTATTATCCTTAAAACTATTTCACAATGAACTGATGAGCTCCCTCCAGAGCTACATTCAGGACACAGAAGAAATACTTTTATCCCAGGAAATTAATAGTGCTACTGTACAGTCTCATATCTCACTAACTGCCTGAATGCCACCTTTAAGAAAATGTTAAATTTCCTGTATTAATAATGTGCACATTAACTTTTTCCCTCATTGAAAAGTAAAAAGTAATGGATCAATGATGTCATATGAATGTTTTTGTGGCTTAGAAAAATTAGTTTGGTCTTTTGGGCTACAGGAGGGTTAGTGCTGATTACAATCTACAATCTGGTACAATCTGCTTTACACTTTTATGGTGCAGTGCAACTATGTTTAAATAGATTAACTTAATGTAGTTTAGTCAAATTTGACTTTATCTTTTTTGTATTATTTCATCATCTAATCATGTTGTTTTCAACTTCATCATTACTGCTCTTACTATTATTATTTTCACTGATATTGTTATTACTGGCTTTGTATTTCAGGAATTAGTTTCTGAGAGAGCTAATACATATGGCTGTTTCAAGGAGGGTTATTCCTCTAATGAAAACAGTTTATAAAGTTTTTTTTTATTATAGTACATTACAGCAAAAAACTAAAGTATACATATAGCCTTACACTCTTCTCTATGGTAGTAGGTTATGAGGGGAAACAAAATATTGCTTTAGTGGTAACCTCAAAAAAGTCTTCACAGGTGAATATTACACAGATATCTGCTGTGAGCAATATCATGTAATAACAATGCAAATTTGTCATTGAAAATTTAAAATAAAAGCATCATCATAAATGCTTTTTCTAAAAGTTCTAATTTAAATTATTTCAATAAAAGCACTAGCAAGTATAAATCTTAAAATAGGGCAATATACACATACGCTAGACTGATACCGTATATGTATGTAATACCTGTTAAAAGTACTAATAGAAATAAAGATTAATTTATAACTATAGAAACCCATTCCTGATAAAAGCAAATAAACAAATTAGAAATAATAATGTTTCTTTTGTAGAGTCGACAAAACTGAGCAGACTAAGGAATTGTACTAGGATATTTTTTTTGTAAAAAATACAGCCCTTTTAGCTTGTGCAAATTAATGTGGGGTCATTAAATTTGAAATAAAACAAGCAATCATTAAACCAATGAGACTGCCAAAAGTGGAAAGGACCAATCTTCTTCTACAATGCTTGCTAATGGAAGGACATTTGTATAAAACATAGGGTTTAATATCCATCTCTAACACAGTCAATTAAGTTTAATGTGGAGTCATATAGTTTTATGCTTTCCTCTCACACTCTTCCCATTATGTCAGTCCTTCTGGGTTTGGGTTTTATCAAGGCGTTGAGTAAATGTTTAAATGGATTGCTCATCCAGTACCCTAATGTCCCATCCCATAAAATTGTAATTGGTGTACCATAGAAGTGAACATTTTATGTTGGAGATAATCCGTGCCCTTGATTAATGCTTCTGTAATCAATTGGTGTCTGAGAGCAATGCCTCCCAGTCATATCCTTTAAAAGAGAACAGATGGCCTTTTAAAAGATTATGGCAAAGGGTACAGGGGAGGTCACTGAGGTAAGAGATCAAGTAGGGGAGTCAAACCACTTATTCTCATACAAATGCTATAATGATTAAGTAGATGATCATTTCTATATTCTTTCAAAAATGCTTCATGTGTGCATGTGTTTAAAAATGAACGTGCCTTTGATAGAACCCAGATGATATCAAA
Source organism: Lepisosteus platostomus (assembly GCF_059453375.1). Taxonomy (NCBI): domain Eukaryota; kingdom Metazoa; phylum Chordata; class Actinopteri; order Semionotiformes; family Lepisosteidae; genus Lepisosteus; species Lepisosteus platostomus. The sequence goes on from NC_142617.1 coordinate 22,562,184, forward strand.
ACTCAGAGAATATGCTATTGTCTTTGAAAACTAATCCTGAGGACAAGAATATTTAGAAATTGTCTGGATACATCACTGCAATCAGACATATCCATTTACACAAATCATAGCACAGGTGTAATGTTTTAAAGGTCATTATCCAGTATCTCCAAAAACCAAACAAAAAAGTAAATAAAACTGATAATTAACTTTAATTTAATTATTACTCTAATTCTGTTTAAAAATGATTATTTCCTATCATTTTGTTAAATAAATGTATTTAATAGTAGCATCTCAGATGAAAAAAAAATCCAATTCTTTGAATACAATTATTTCAAATGTATTAAAAATAAATAACTGTAAAATTAAAAAATATACTTTGATGTGTTTTAAACACATGCAATTTGATCATCATTTACAAGTTCTTAGGTTTATTGTACTGCTCTACACTTCTGTTAAGCTATGAGAATACAACAGATATTAACACCATCATGTTTTGAGTAACATAATATATTTCACAAGAATTCTACGAACCAGATGAGGGCTGAATAGCCTTCTTTCTCTGCATAATATTAAAGTATTTTCACACACTACTGTACATTCCAAACAGTAGTTCAACTTGGGGGCATGAGGTCTGCTCCCAGGATCAGTTCCCCCAAGTTTTTTCAAAAAAGCAAAGAAAAGAATTGTTAATTTTTGAAGATGCCTGCGTGTGTTTGATAGAAAGCCTCTTTCCATTAATCTAGGAGTAAATTCTTCATTTAAGCCCTTTTGGACGTTACCTCAGGGAGCACAGTGACACAATGGTTAACATTGCTGCTTTGCAGCGCTGATACCTTAGGGTCAATGCTTGACCTGGGGTGCTATCTGTATGTTCAGTATGTTCAGTTTATATGATCTCCCCATGTTTGCATGGGTTTTCTCAGGGTGATCTGGTTTCCTCCCAAAGATATGGTGGTACAGTAGGTTAATTGGCTTCTGTGAAAATTGGCCCTGGTGTGTATACAGATGCAGCCATTCAAAATGCGCGGGCGATACCGCATTATTTTCTGGTACGCTGTACGCAGTCTACCGCGAGTTACTGGTAAATACCGCTAGCAAAATAATAGTATCCGGAATTTCCGCAAGGTGGAGCTAATAAAGCTCAACCTCTCATGTTTCAACTGTCGCCATCAAAGTCTTTAACGAAGATATTACTAATAGTATTAATAATGAATGACCTTCATTATTAAGTAAGTGTAAACTCAAAGTATTGCCCTGGTCCACATTCTTTTTTTCATTGACCGTCTTTGTAAAAGTAACACCACAGCATTTCGCAATCACGCATTTGTTTCCAATTATGCAAAGTACAGTAATTTTAGAGAATCGATTCACCATGCCTTTCACATGGTCATAAAAGAGATTGATTTAGGAACATAAACATATTACCGTATGCAAACTGTACTGTATACAGTATGTATATGTATATTTAATGTCTTAACTGTGCCCGTTTAAGTATTGAATATTTATATGGAATTTTACCACTGAAGGGAAATCTTAGTGCCTGAGCATAAAAAGAATAAGAGCATACTGCAACGCGTGTGAAGGCCATAAACTTCCATTAATTTGGAACATAAACATACAGTATATGGCTGGTCTCGGTACTTTAAAGAAAACATACACAAAACATGGTTTCATTATGACCAGAATCGGTCTTGAGATATTTTTAACTTGATTTACAGTATTTGAGAGGTATGTCTTGACACCGATACTACGTAAATACTGCTCACGTAAATGTTTCTAGGTTTATATTATGCATTTCATACGGTCAAATTACTTTTGAGCAACTGATAAGAAGCGCGAAACGGTATGCCCAGGGAGTTTTAGTTTTGTTTTAATGCAGTGCAGTGGATTGATTAGAGATATCAAGTACATACAAGTCATTTTTTAAATGTTGTAGTTCGTCTTGTAAAAATGTTACGAGTACATCATCTGTCAACAATTACACAGGTTCTGTTTCCATATTGCGGATTTTGGTTACGTAATATTATTTTCTAATTTCATGTTGTGAATATATGATTTGGGCAAACAGAGCCGCAAAGAAGTACATTATGGGTTGTTGTTTTTTTTTTGCAGTTTTATCTAGAACAAGCGATGCTTAAACCTTTGTCTGATTCTTGTGAAACTATCCACACGACAGTTACCTAGGAGTTGACTTCAGTGATGTCACTGATGGGATGTTTCTAAAAATCCATCCACTGTAAAACGTCTTCTCCAGTTGGCCTGCATATGTATTCACTAATGAAGCTGTGTGTTCTGAGCCTGGATCTCTACATTTCTGTATGAACCAGCTTAGAGGGCTAAAGACAGCTTGTGTTTAAATTGAGTGTAAGGTAATTTATGCTTCTAAAGTCATGGTCAGCATTTATTATTGTACTGTGCTGGGCATGATCCAGGGACCAAAGGTGATTGAGGAGCCTAGAACCAATATTTGTGTGCTCGGTGCAGTCGGATGTTGAAATTTGTTCCCCGTTTTTGAAAAAGTCCCACTGTATGCTGTTCCTTTTATTAACAATAAGAATCTAGGAACCTCTAGGAGACATCAACTGCAAAGTGACATGACTGAGAGCCTCTTGAGTCCTGCAGGTACAGGGTACCTCATAATTTTAATGAAATCAAATGTGTACTGTACGTGTAAAACTGAAGCTGACCTAACAACCATCCCCTTTTCTGCAGAGCGTGTTTAATTGTACTGTTTCAGCACAGTAATTTTTGTTGTTATGGCTGTTTTCATATTCGTAGTTTTCTTCTGTTAAAACTTAAAATCTCTCGCATTAAATTGGCTACAAATGCAAGAATTCAACCAGATATTCTTACTTGTAAAATGTATACTGTTGCATTGCAGTTAGTTAATGTAGTTAGTCCATAGTCAGCAATCTAAACTTTATTGTTAAGCTTTAATGACTGATGTTGTACCAGTAACCTTTAGAAATACTATATTACTTCACAAATGCTTTGTGTGATTGGAAATCTTTTGAGTAAAAGCCTTATAAAAATAGGTTTAGTTTTAACAGGACATCACAAAGAAATAGGATGGTATAATTCTTATAATTGCTTAGTGATTGTATTTGGAAGATTATGGACTAAACAGACTTCAGGGATGCCAGTGGATCATTGTGCTATTTGGAATTATTCCAAAAACCAAGTGATCTCTTTGCTGTAGTATTTTTAGTATTATTTATTAAGTATTAATAAAGAATAGATTTATTAAAGTCGTGCGATGTGTAAGCGGGATATGTAAAATAATGTAAAATAAAGTTTTTTATTATTGTTATAGAGAAACATGATCAGATTTTCCCTGGTTCAGAAAAAAGACGATTAAAATCTGTAATCTTTCCACTTGTACTGTATGTCATCGGACATTAACAAGTACAACCCCCCTCTCTGCAGGAGTGCTGGCTGTGACGAATTAAACCGGTTTCACAGGTATTTTCAAAGTAGGAAGTACAGTGTTAACTAGTTAAGAAAGCTAGGCTCCTCAATGAAATCGCTTTAACATGCTAATGCGTTGGTGTAACAGTCCGGGCGTGGCAAGCTTCCAATGTCAACTCGACTCGATTGTAAGACAATGAACGTATTCTAGCCCTAAATGAATTAATAGCAAACATGGTTTACATAAAATACATTTTTCCAAGAAAGTTTATAATAATACGATCTATAGTTGAAATCTGAGCCTAAATATAAAGAAAAAGCATTTTCAGAGAGCAATCACGCTGTGTTTATGTAGAAAAAGCGATTAGGTTTATGAGCAATCTAATTACCTATTCGCTTAAAACGCTATATAAAATAAAGTTTATTTAAAGATGAATGATAAGTGTCGCAGTTTAAATAATTTTCGTAGTAGGGCTTGGACAGATTCCAAGTGCATTTTTGCAATTTACGTTGCATTGTCCAATGTGCTGCTGTAATACAGTTTAGAATACAGTAAGTCTAAACTGTATCAGCTTTATTTATTGGGTTGCAATTTAGAAAAAGTCAAAAACCGCACTCAAAATGCAATTTAGAGCTTTCTGGCAAGAGGAGACACCCAAATTCTAATGTAACATGCCACTGTTTGTGCATGAACAAAGTTATACTGCAATTTTCCTTAGATACGCGATTTAAAAAAATAAAGTTTTTGAATCCCCGGCGGAACACATTGCATAAGAATCAGCGCTTTTATACAGTATTCAAATCAATATAAATGTTTATTTTGTAACGCATAGGTGACTATTCATTGTTATTAAAAAGACTTAAATTCGATCATGTTGTGATGTTTAGAAATATTAATTTGTTTGGTGCGAGTGAGGTTTTATTTAATCTCTGAGCAAGGGAAACGTTTCATTTTTTCAAAGAAATGTTTGTTAAAAAATAAAGTCATAGTTCCATGGGATTCAATCACAGACCGTGTGACATGGGAGTCAGGAACCTAACTCACAGCGCCACCGGCGCAGTCACATGGTGAGTGCTGAAAAAGCACTACAGAAACATTATCGACAGACAATGTACAGATTTGATAAAGCTATAAAATAATGTAATTAGGCACAGAACAAGTTTACAGCATTAACATTCATCCTAAATTTCTGTAATAAACTCCATTTATGATATTTAAGGTTTCTACAAAATGTGTTCCTTGCTTTTGATATAAATCTCAAGGGAACTAGAAGAAACACTTTAATGTTGTACCAGACTGCCTCTTGTTTTCTAAGGATCTCACTAGATGGTGAAAACAATTAGTCCTAGAGTTCTTAGGTTATTACAGGCTGTCAACCACCTTCCTGTAGCTTTAAACTCTGCATGTTCCTGCATTTTAATTGCTGTTTTATTGACAGAAACAAAAGAAGAGATCTATGTGTTTGTAATAAATCGTATTCATCTATCTTAATACACAGACAGGCAATGTTTAAAATACACAGAGCTGTATTCAGATCATTGTCTCCAGTACATTTGCAAAGGATTTATTACAATAGTTTTATCACTATTTTTAAGTTAGTAGGGACTATGGACTGCTTTTCTGGAGACTGGAGACTCTAATGAAAGTTTCCCACAAACCCCAAACCCTACCACTTTTTATCCATGGCATTTTCCTGTCCCGGCTCCTTGTGATGTACTTGTACCTGCTGCTCCAGACAAACTTGAAGACCATCCCTTGCAGTGTTCTGGCCAGAGTCTGGCCAGCAGGTAAACCTAAGCAGGATAAGCAGTAAGAAGGATGTCTGCTTTCAACACCATCACTTTTTCCATGAGGGACAGTGACCTCTTTTTCCACAGACCCAGCTTCACATTCACCTTGGTAATCTCAGTCCAGTTGATGGTCTCGTCATAGCTCTAGAACGAAACCCGCAATATCTTGAGGGGCTCCATACAGGGCTCGAGACATTCCGGTGCTATTGTCCTGTTCTTCCAGGGTCTGAAGAACTTGGGTTTGCTCTTTCGGTGGTTGAGCTTTGATCCTGAGGCCCTGGAGTTTTGCTCCATGACCTGCAGGGCTCTCCTAAACCCCCTGACTGAGCTCAGGAACAGCCTCATGTTGTCTGCGTACTGGGAGATCTTGAGGGTTTCCCCAGCACCTCCTGGTATCGCCAGGCCATTGATGACAGGGTACTGTCTCACCGTCTCCACTAATGGCTCTGTGAAGAGAAGAGAACATAGAGAAGAGGTGAAAGAGAATGCCCTTGACATACTTTGGACTCCTGGGGAATGAAATTACGCTGTCCACTTCAGAGTACAGTATCTTTATCCAGTGGCTGAAACTCTTTCCGAAACTGAAGCATTCCAGCACACTGAACAGACAATTGTGGATTAATCTGTTGAAGGCTTTCTCCTAGTTCAGGCTCACCAACATTATGGGAACGTTCCAGTCCTCGATCTAGGCGATGGTGTCCCTGGTGAGCTGGAGGTTCCAGCTGGCGGATCAGCCTTCCACCACACACTTCTGGTCACTGTTCATGTGGGGCAAGGCAGTTCTCGGTCTGCTGCTCAGTAGCTTGGACAGGATCTTGATGTCCATGCAGAGTACAATAGGCCTCCAATTCTTGAGGTATGGGGTGTTCCCCCCCTTGAAGACCAGGGAGATGACACATTCCCTCATGGTGTCTCCTAGTTTCCCCTGGCAGAAGATCTCTTGCGCCACTTCCACTAGATCTGCCGCCAGGGTGTCCCAGAAGAAGGTATATAATTCCTTGGGGAGTCCGTCTTGCCCTGGCACTTTGCCATTCTCCATGGACAAAAGCGTCGCCCTCAGCTTCTCTGCTGTTATCGGTCCCTCTAAATCCTACCCCCCCTCCTCCTCCGGCACTCTCACTTTAGGAACGATCAGAAAAGGATCCCCTGCTTCCACCTCTATCTTCTTTTCTGAAAAGAGCTCTCTGTAGAATGCAGTCCCCGCTTCAACATTGTCGCTCTTGTCCAGCACTTCCTCTCCATCTCCTCATCTCAGGCTGTGGATGACCCTTTTTTTTCTGGGCTCCCTGGACCTAATTACATCAATAGGAGGAACAGGTTTCATTATATTCATAATGTTCCCTTTGTGCTTTGGACAGGAAAGCCTTGGCTTTCTCAGTGTACAGGTTGTGGAGCCTCTCCTTCAGGTCCCTTTCTCAGGCTGAATTGAAGGTACCTTTACCATTTGCTGAGCTGTACTCCTCCAGTTGTTTCTGGAGCCGTGCAGCTTCCTTCCTCTCCCTGGCCATCTTTTGTCTGCAGTAGGTCTGCGCCAGGTTTGGGGTCTTCCCTTCACTGCTTCCCACCATTCCACTACCGAGCTGTAGATGCACTTCATTTTGGCTCAGCTCTCATAGTGTTCCCCTAATAGTGCCTTGAAGCAGTCTTCCTCCAGTATCTACTGGTTCAGCTTCACTACTCACGACCGAATGCTGGCAGGTTGGCATTAGCCACCACAGTCATGCAGTTATGGTCGGAACACCACACTGGGGACACTGTTTCAGACTCCAGGGAGCAGGTTGAGTGTAGAAAGATGTAGTCCAGGTGGCTGCACACTACCCTGGAGTTTCTCCAGGTCATTCCCACTTTGTTAAGGCAACACCGTCTGAAACCGTACACCAGGGAGAATTGCATGAGCTGCGACTCCAGTCCTGTCAAACAGATTTTGCTTCCCTTCTCCCAGTTAACATTAAAGTCTCTGCCGAGTAATAATAATAATAATAATTGCTTACAGTTATATAGCACTTTTCTGGACACTCCACTCAAAGCGCTTTACAGGTAATGGGGACTCCCCTCCACCACCACCAATGTGCAGCATCCACCTGGATGATGCGAAGGCAGCCATAATGCGCCAGAACACTCACCACACATCAGCAGTGGGGAGGAGAGCAGAGTAATTAAGCCAATTCATAGATGGGGATTATTAGGAGGCCATGATTCTTTTCGAGAAACGCCCTGGGATTTTTAATGACCGCTGAGAGTCAGGACCTCGGTTTTACGTCTCAGCCGAAGGACAGCGCTTATTTACAGTATAGTGTCCCCATCACTATACTGGGGCATTAGGACCCACATGGACCAAGGGGTGAGCGCCCCCTGCTGGCCCCACTAACACCTCTTCCAGCAGCAACCTTAGTTTTTCCTAGGAGGTCTCCCATCCAGGTACTGACCAGGCTCACACCTGCTTAGCCTCAGTGGGCTGCCAGTTGTGAGTTGCAGGGTGATATGGCTGCTGGCAATAGTACCACCTGTCTGTTTGTGGTGAAGCAGTTGGCCAAGTCAACGAACATTTCCTTCCGTTCTGTGGTTCCGTCAGAGCATAGAATTTGATTGCTCTCAACTTCTGCCCTCTCCAGTTGATGTATGCAACCAGGATCCAGCCCTGCACACGGAGAAGGTGTTGCTCAGCTTAATTTCTTGGTTTTCGAGAAGGATCTCCACCCCGGAAGAGTGTACCCCTCCTACGCTCCATTATGATTCTTCCTTGGTCCATTCTCTGGAGAATGTCAGCTTGTTGCTTTCATCCCTCAGGTGTGGAGACTGCCTGTCTTTTCACTCTGTCTCAGAGAGAAAGGAGAGGAAAGGAAAGCACTGGTTCCCATCCAGCTCATCTGCTGCTTGGCCTTAACCCGATAAGCTCAACCCAAAGTGATAGCAGCTCAAGCACTCTTCAGGAAGCTTCGATCGCCTTCTAGACCTTTGGAAAATCAATGCTGCATTCAAGCCACACACAATTGATCTTAGCTAAGATCAACTGTCTCATTTAAGACAGCAGAGTGTTTGTAGGTTTGCTAATATGCATTATTATCATGCAGCCTTTTCTTCTCCATAGAACAATTTAACAGTTTGCTTTTCACAGATTTGCTGGACAGATTTTAGAGGAGAAATATATTTTCTATAACAAGAATTGCACAAAATTTTTTATTATTCTAAATAAGGCCTTATTAGTACATTGAACAATTTTAACATGGCATTCCTCAAGTTCATTTTTGTGCTTTAACTATATCCTAGCATTATTTACCAATTTACATTCTTCCCCAAGAGTTGAATTGGAGGCATTTCTTGATGACTTTCGCATTCATTGGGATGTGGTGAAAAGGTTTAAATATGATTGTGCTATATTATCTCACAACATACATACATTTAATCAAGTTATCTTACTAAATTGGAAACTTATCATTTGAATTAGAATGAATAAAGTGTTAATTTTGTTGATTAAAATTATGATGAAAATGTTTGTCAATGACCTCTTTTCACTTTAGTTATGATGAAATGCTCAGGAAATGACACAATGACAATGACGAAAATTTAATTGCTTTACATTTTTGTGTGACTGAATTATGACTTGTTTAACTAAAAATCAAACTGAAATGAATTTCATCACATGAATCTTCACCATTCACCATTCACATTCTGCCCCTGCAAAATGGCAGGTTGTCTGTAACAGCTAAATATCTGGGATTTGGCTGTATGTGGACCTGTGTTAATTTAGTCACCATTTTTTCGGTTAGTCATAGTTTTAGTCACGTTGACTGAAATGTCTATTACTCATAGTCACTTTCTAATCACCGACTTTTAATTTAGTCTTTTAATTTAGTCTGGTGTAATATCAGTAAGTACATTTATGACAGTGTAGTGGTTTGATGGGTTTACTGAGACAATTATTAATTGTAGCAGTAATCACGAGGTTGTTCGTTGGGGCTTTTAGAAAATCAATCTTCAGAACAACTAACAACGCACACACACGGGTTCAATACACGAGATATATTTATTAATATAAATTGTGCACCAAACATATACTAGTCTGCCTGGATACGAGCGGCAGACCTTACTGTGAGGGTTATCAATATACAAGGTATATAATTTCGAAGAGATGCAAACACAAAGAGATACACAACAGAGAATATATGTCAATATATATCGTTCGGTTACCAAATCGCTAATCAGTGTTATTACCCACTGTTACTCTAAACTCATAAGTAAATACATTACTCATGAATTAAATTGATAACAACTTATGTTGAGGTACAATTGAATTCTCGAGACGCAATGTAGAACATGGGGTTTACTTATCCACTGTGTATGGATTTGGAATTTCCCGGCACGAACACCAAACCAGCTGACAGGCTCTGTTGCAGCCTCTGTTCCAGCGGTTGTCCAATGGGCGTTGTCCCGGCGTCCTCTGGCTACCGGCCAACCAGTCAAGGTGCAGCTCGGAGTAGGACGGGCGGAGGAATCTAACTGCGGCGCGCAGGGCAGTCGTTGCTCCGAGGGGATCTACCAGCAGTCCGGCTGGCTAGTAGAAAGTCTCTATGCACAGAGTGTGACCGCGAGTCATCACAAGTCACTCTTTTGCCTGGGAAGAAACTGGTTCGTTCCCGGTCCAGCGCTGCTTCTGAATAAGCTATTCAGGTTGTCGACGAGGGTCCAACTGTAGGCTGCCGTTGATCAAGCGGAGCATTCACGTTGGTAGAATTCTGAGTACGTACGGGATCCTCGGCCTCGCGCTTAGAACAAAGTCCAAGTCCTTTTGCAGACAACAGCAGTTGTCACGTGATTGTCTCTGAGGATGCGCGAAAATGGCCAAGGAGAGCCCCGATCTGAGCTTGCGCTCCCTTTTTGACCAAGACACAGATGTGTGCTGATTGGTTGAGAGTTTGGCGGGCATTGGAGACCCACGTGGTATTACCACGCCCTGCCAGTCCCTGATTGGTTGGTCAAGGTGAGATAGAAGTCACTTACTCTTGACACTTAAGAATGCAGTCCAGATGTCCATTCGGCACTCCCTAGACTGATAGGCGCCAATGGATGACCATTGATCATGATAGCCAGGCTTAGCTAAGTGCATCCCCGTCTGGGAGCTTGTTCCTTATCAAAAGAAAACATCTTAAATCAGCCTGCATGAATACTTTCTCTGTGGCTGCACCACAGAGATGGAGGGTGAGATGGGGCCTCCTTTAGGATAGCATACCAACGCTTAATTCTGTCTTATTAACAAGCATTGCCGCTACAACAGCATGTTATTTAAGTTAAAAAAACTACCATATAGTCTAAGACACTGTGCTAGTATCATGTCGCCAAAGTGACATACATGTGGTTCAAGTTGTCACAGTGCTTTCACTCTACACACATTCTACTTCTACTACTTCTTGGGTTTCTCCAAAATGTTAATTTAATTAATGTAGATTTGCTTGCTGGATCTATTTCCTTTGGCAGATGTATACCTCCTTGGAGGCTATATTATATGTAATGTGTAATTGGAAAGAAGTTCCGTGCAGTCCAGTAAATGAGAAGAGCAGCCTGCAACATAGTCCTTGCCTCCCATTACTTTGTTTCTTTTAGTAGTTCGTGTTATAGCACATACATGACAAAATTGGCGACGAGAACGGGATTTGTATCTCCTGATGTGATTCACGTCTAGGGATAACAGGGAAACCAGAAAAAAAAGAAAGAGAGGAGAGGAAGGTGAAATGAAACACGCTAACCATTAGCAAAAAGGGATTGCGTGAGTTCATTCAAATACATATAACAACAAAAATGTTGAACATTGGAACTATTATCACATTTGATAATAGCACTGCAGACTGGGCAACTTACGTTGAAAGAGTGGAACTGTACTGCGAAGCAAATGATGTAGCAGACGATAACAGAGTGTCTGTCTTGTTGACTGTGATGGCCACAAAGACGTACGGGTGGCTCTGTAGTTTGTTAACCTCTATCAAACCAGCAGACAAAATGTTTAAGGAAATCGTTGACACTTTACATGGGCATTTAAACCCAAAATCTCTGGTAATATCCGAAAGGTTCAGATTCCACAAATGGAACCAATCTAAAGGTGAAAGTATTCAGAATATATGGCAGAGCTGCGCAGACTTTCAGAGCACTGCCAATTTCGAGCTGGACTGGCAGATGCATTAAGACACAGACTTATGTATGTGGGATGCATAGTGAGAACATACAAAAGAGACTGTTAACAGAGAAAGATTTAAAACTAGAGCATGATCTGAATATTGCAATATCTATGGAGACAGCTGAAAAGGATGTATTAGAGTTGCAACAAAAAGCATTAGAATGTGCAACAAATAAAATGTCAGTCACTCCAGGGAAAAGGCAGAAATATTACCGCTGCGGTAATAGTCCCATGATACAAACTACTGTTGGTTTAAGGACAAAGAATGTAGAAGGTGTCATAAGAAAGGCCACATTGAGAGTATGTGTGTAAATCAGGGAAAAAGAACACACATAACTATGACAGAATACATAAAGAGAAGCATAAAACTACTGATTTGCACCAGGTGAACAAAAATGAATCAAATACAAGTGAACCCAGTTCAGACACTGATGACCTCTCTTGTCTCGAGCTGCATAACATTATCGAAGCAGATCGCAGGGTAATTTGGATAACTCCAGAAGTGTTGGGAGTTAAACTCAAAATGGAGTTAGACACTGGGTCCACTTTATCTGTTCTCAAAAATACCGCTGCAAAAAGTAAAATTAAAAACATATACAGGGGAAAAGGTGTCCCCAAAGGGCAAAATAGCAGTGAATGTGAAATACAAAGACGAATATGAGCAGCAAGACATCTATGTATTGGAGAGTGGATGCCCTGCATTACTCGGATGTGAGTGGCTATGAAAAATACTGATGGACTGGCATGCTATAAAAGCACTAAATGTGTTCCCACATGGCACTACAAGGATATCAGTAAGAGTTTGGCTCAGGTACTAGCAGACGCTGAACAAGTGTTTGAGAAAGGGATAGGAACACTAAAAGGAATTAAGGCAAAAATTGAACTGAAAGAGGACACTATTCCAAAGTTCCATAAGGCTCAACCTGTACCTTATGCAATCTGCCCCGAAGTGGAAGCAGAGTTAGAGAATTTGGAGAAGTCAGGAATTCTATCTAAGGTAGAGTGGAGTGAGTGCGCCACGTCCATAGTCCCAGTGATGAAGAAAGGGACTATGAAATTGAATACAAAGGGACCAAACTACATGGTAATGTAGGCGGCTTGTCATGCTTGCCACTAAAGAGAGACAAGAAGCGTGCACATCTGCGGGGACTAAAATTGATTTAGCCCAAGCTTACCTTCAAATGGAAATGGAGAATACGTCAAAGAAGTTAAACACACATAAAATGCTCTACCAGTACAACCATCTCATTTTCGGAATTGCCTCGGCCCCTGCCCTCTGACAGAGGACCAAGTACTGCAAAGCATTCCTGGAGCAAAGTGTTACCTTGTCGACATAATTGTGACAGGGAAAAATGATGAGGACCACCTAAATAACCTACAGTAGGTCCTGGCTAGGCTGTGTGAGTATGGATTCAGAGCCAATAAAGACAAGTGTGAGTTCTTCAAAACGGAGATCTCTTACTGTGGACATATGATAGACAAGGATGGTCTCCAGAAGCCACAAGATAGAATTGAAGCTGTACTTAAGGCACCACAGCCACAGAATGTGTCTCAACTGCATTCATACTTAGGACTTAGAACTACTACCATAAATTCCTACCCAACCTTTCAACTGTGCTGCACCCTCTAAATGCACTGTTGCAGACAGGGTCACTTTGGAAGTGGACAAACAGCTTTGATCAAGCCTTCCAAAAGACGAAGAGACTCATAACTTCTGATGTAGTGCTCGGGCACTTAAATCCATCCTAACCCATCAGACTGGTGTGTGATGCATCACCATATGGAATTGGCGCTGTGCTGTCACACAAGTTTCCAGATGGCTCAGAAAGACCAATAGCCTTCGCCTCCAGATCACTGACGACTGCCGATCGCAACTATGCTCAAATAGACTGGGAAGCCCTTAGTTTTGTATGGGGTGTAAAAAAATTCCATCACTCCTTATATGTTCAAAAGTTCACCATTGTTACGGACCATCTGCCCCTTGTCTCAATATTCAACCATAGGAAAGATGTCTCAGTGATGACGTCGGCATGGCTGCAGTGATGGTCATTCTTCCTGGGTGCCCATCAGTATGAAATTGAATACAAAGGGACCATGGTAATGTAGGCAGCTTGACATGCTTACCACTAAGGACTACAGAGGAGACAAATGCTTTTGATTCAGCTGATGTATTCCACACCACAATTCTCAGTCAGTTACCTGTCACAAATGCCCTCATTCAGAGAGAAACCCGCAATGACCGAACATTATCTAAAGTCTACGACATTACTGTGAGAGGATTGCCTACACATGGAGACTCGTTGTATCCAGCATTCTCAGTGAGGAGAGACCAGCTGTCCGAATGCCAGGGAACACAGGAATATGTGGCTCAAAAGTGATCATCCCCTCTAAATTGAATGGCAGAATGATATACACACTACATGAGGGACAATTAGGCACATCTTAAACAGTTAAGATGAAGAGTCTTGCCCGTAGTTACATGTGGTGGCCAGGAATCGATAAGCAAATTGAGGATCTCACAAAGGCTTGCCCTTGATGTCAGAAGGTTCAGAACACATCGCCTTTAGCTCCCCTTTACCCATGGGAGTGGCCTTCGGCACCATGGCAGAGAGTGCACGTTTACTTTGCTGGACTGTTTAAAGACTCAATGTTCCTAATTGCAGTTGACGTTCACTCTAAAAGGCCTGAAGTCGTTTCAATGAAAACAGTTACATCTGAAAAGACTGTTTCTGTGCTGAGAACTATATTATCTAGGAACGGGTTACCAGAACAAATCTGCACGACAACAGACGTCAGTTTGTCTCAGATGAGTTCCAGATATTCATGAAGAAAAATGGTATCAAGCACACTCTGCCACATACCATCCTGTCACCACATGCTTAGCAGAGAGATTTATATAGACTTTCAAGAAAGCAATCAAAGCAATGGACAATGAAAACATATAACTGCAGCACGAAATGGACAACTTCTTAATTGTGTACAGGAATGCAGTGCATGCTACCACCAGCCAAACTCCAATGATGATGTTCCTCATGAGAAACATGAGATTACACATGGACCTCATCAAACCAGATGTCAGGCGAGATGTTGAAAAGAAACAGTTTGCACACATGAATGATAAACCTACAAGAAGCTTTCATGTGGGTCAGAAAGTCTTTGCATGAGATTATCGGACTGACAAGTGACAATCAGGAACAATTGCCACCAGAACAGGCCCTCTGACATACACAGTGGACATTGGAGAAACTACTTGGAGACGTCATGCAGACCAAATAGTGGACGCACAGGTGAAATCCATTCCATCATCTGTCTCTGATTCAAGTTGCCATGATAAAGATGCTCTTGAAATCACCACTCCAGTCTCAGCCAGTATTAAGGACACTGTCCAGCATGATAGCATACCTGATGTGACTGTTCCCAACCAATCCGAGGCCCCAAGTCCATGAGGCTTGCAAAGAAGTGACCCCGAGAGGTATAGAAAACCTCCACAAAGACTTGATTTGTAAAAAAGAAAAGGAAAAAGTGAAAGTTTAATGTTCTGATACATATTGTTTGTTTACTTTTCTATAAGGTTAGTTTAAGTTTAATCTGATATAACTTGTGTGTTCACATTTTTTTGTATGGTTAATTTAAGAGGAGAGGAAGTGTAATGTATGTAGATTTGCTTGCTGGATCTATTTCCTTTGGTGGATGTATACCTCCTTGGAAGCTATATTTTATGTAATGTGTAATTGGAAAGAAGTTCTGTGCAGTCCAGTAAGTGAGAAGAGCAGCCTGAAACATAATCCTTTTCTCCTGTTACTTTTTTTCTTTTAGTAGTTCGTGTTATAGCACATACACGACAGTTCAGAAATTTTCCTCTGGTCATTTCTAAACCTACTTTTTTTTTACATTTCCATGTCATCATTTTTCAGTTCAGCCATTCACTTGGGTGGGGAGTTGGTTATTGGACTTTTAAAAGAAGCTGCAAATTCTGCTGCTCCACATAGCATACTGTAATGGCTTTAAAACCACACAGTACTGTACTATATTTACTCTGTATACTGTATATATACAGTGCCTTGCGAAAGTATTCGGCCCCCTTGAACTTTTCAACCTTTTGCCACATTTCAGGCTTCAAACATAAAGATATAATTTTTTTATTTTATGTGAAGAATCACCAACAAGTGGGACACAATTGTGAAGTGGAACGAAATCTATTGGATTTTTGAAACTTTTTTAACTAATAAAAAAATGAAAAGTGGGGCGTGCAAAATTATTCGGCCCCCTTGCGTTAATACTTTGTAGAGCCACCTTTTGCTGCGATTACAGCTGCAAGTCGCTTGGGGTATGTCTCTATCAGTTTTGCACATCGAGAGACTGAAATTCTTGCCCATTCTTCCTTGCAAAACAGCTCGAGCTCAGTGAGGTTGGATGGAGAGCGTTTGTGAACAGCAGTTTTCAGCTCTTTCCACAGATTCTCGATTGGATTCAGGTCTGGACTTTGACTTGGCCATTCAAACACCTGGATACGTTTATTTGTGAACCATTCCTTTGTAGATTTTGCTGTATGTTTGGGATCATTGTCTTGTTGGAAGATAAATCTCCGTCCCAGTTTTAGGTCTTTTGCAGACTCCAACAGGTTTTCATCCAGAATGGTCCTGTATTTGGCTGCATCCATCTTCCCCTCAATTTTAACCATCTTCCCTGTCCCTGCTGAAGAAAAGCAGGCCCAAACCATGATGCTGCCACCACCATGTTTGACAGTGGGGATGGTGTGTTGAGGGTGATGAGCTGTGTTGCTTTTACGCCAAACATATCGTTTTGCATTGTGGCCAAAAAGTTCGATTTTGGTTTCATCTGACCAGAGCACCTTCTTCCACATGTTTGGGGTGTCTCCCAGGTGGCTTGTGGCAAACTTTAGACGAGACTTTTTATGGATATCTTTGAGAAATGGCTTTCTTCTTGCCACTCTTCCATAAAGGCCAGATTTGTGCAGTGTAAGACTGATTGTTGTCCTATGGACAGACTCTCCCACCTCAGCTGTAGTTCTCTGCAGTTCATCCAGAGTGATCATGGGCCTCTTGGCTGCATCTCTGATCAGTCTTCTCCTTGTCTGAGCTGAAAGTTTAGAGGGACGGCCAGGTCTTGGTAGATTTGCAGTGGTCTGATACTCCTTCCATTTCAAGATGATCGCTTGCACAGTGCTCCTTGGGATGTTTGAAGCTTGGGAAATCTTTTTGTATCCAAATCCGGCTTTAAACTTCTCCACAACAGTATTACGGACCTGCCTGGTGTGTTCCTTGGTCTTCATGATGCTCTCTGCGCTTTCAACAGAACCTTGAGACTATCACAGAGCAGGTGCATTTATACAGAGACTTGATTACACACAGGTGGATTCTATTTATCACCATCAGTCATTTAGGACAACATTGGATCATTCAGAGATCCTCGCTGAACTTCTGGAGTGAGTTTGCTGCACTGAAAGTAAAGGGGCCGAATAATTTTGCACGCCCCACTTTTCATTTTTTTATTAGTTAAAAAAGTTTCAAAAATCCAATAGATTTCGTTCCACTTCACAATTGTGTCCCACTTGTTGGTGATTCTTCACATAAAATAAAAAATTTATATCTTTATGTTTGAAGCCTGAAATGTGGCAAAAGGTTGAAAAGTTCAAGGGGGCCGAATACTTTCGCAAGGCACTGTACATACCAATTATATTAAACTACAGTTGATTACTGCTCAGTACCATATAATGCACAGTACTGCACAGTCCAAAGACATATTAGTGTCACGGCCCTAGGTTGGCCGTATTTGTTGTTTTTTTTCTGGTTTGTTTATTGGATTAATCTGGGTAGAAGGCACTTCCCGTTTTATTGGACGTTGAGCTGCTGGCCCTGCTACCATCTTAACGGTGAACTTGTCTTTCACTTTTTACAACCATTTAGAAGCTGAGTTTCTCTTTTGGACTAGCGTGGAGTGTGAGTTCTTTTACTCACCTAATTTCAGTGTGCATTAATGGTGTCCGTGAGTGTGGACTTTCGTTAGGCAACTAAGGCTTACGCGTTTCCATGGTTTGATCTACTGCTAATCAGTTTTGTCCCTGTATTGTAATTTTTGTTAGATAGAATAGTGAATTTAGGTTGCGTAAGACCTTTCTTTGGCTCTACCACTTGTTTTTTTAGGGCTGGAGTTAGGTTTGTTTTTTTCCGTTATGGCAGGGTACTTAGTTTTGCTTGTTGTCTTTTCTTTTCATTGACTCACAATTACTGTTTTGGGTAAATAACAGAAATGAACCAATACCTGCGTCACTCCCAGTTGTCCTGTCACCCTATATCTGCCCCTGGGGAACAGGTCCCAGTGTTTAAATCGACTACTGTTTTATGTCCACAGCTTGACCTTCATCAAGCTTATGTCCTTCATCCCCTAGTGACTGAGTGAGAAAAATTAAGGTGGGGTCATAACATTGGCAAGGTAATTGTTTCTGGGAAAATTGGCTCCAGCTTGAGTGTGTGTACTGTACTGTATGTGGATAAATTATTATAAGTGGTAAAGGAACAAGTAATAGGTTTATTCCATGCTGAAAAGAAAAGAAAGGAAACAACGTTTCGGCCGTGGAGCCTTCTTCAGGTGCTGAAGCAGCTACCCACCTGAATTATTATAAGTGATGGTTTCGTGATTAAGGAATTCTTCACGGAATTCTTTAAGTTAAACAAAGGGTTATTTAACCAGAGAACAGCTCATTGATAAGTTAAAACCAAACCATGACGGAGAAGACAGATTAAGTGTGCCATTTACTCACTCTGTTGTTTACTAGTGTGCACTGTCTCGTTATACGAAATGTATTAGACCAATGCAAGCTCAAAGATCCTCACTGATTTGACTTACTATTTATCTCATATGGCAGAAACAGAAAAAGAAGACATAGTTAAACTGATTGGAAAGCATTCTGTTTTATTATCACACACTCCGACTCATACAGGTGTCATACAACTTTATACTGTAGAAGTGGGTACAGTATCCTGCTAAACTAGAGATGTTTATTGCCATATGCACAAGTGCAATGAAATGCATATTTGCATGTATGCTCCAATATAAACAATACAAAGACATTAAGGAAACACCAAAAACATAAATACAGAACAGCAGCAACAACAACAAGTTAAATAACATACATCTTAGAAAAAAACACGTCAGCATGAGCCAGTGGCAGGGGTAGAGTTCAGTAACCTGACAGCTTGTGGGAAGAAACTGTCTCTAAACCTGGAAGTGCCTTTATGCTCCTATAATGCTTACCAGAGGGTAGGGGGAAGAAAAATGAGAAACCAGGATGACCGGTATCCTTAGTGATACTTCTAGCCTTCCTAGGACAGCAATTTGTAAAAATATCTGAAATAGAGCGGAGCTGTACTCCAATTATGGACTGGTCTGACCTGATCACCCCCTGTAATGCCTTCCAGTCAGACAGCAAGCTGCTGCCAAACCACACTGTAATATCACATGTAAGCACACTCTCAATAGCGCACCTGTAAAATGTGGTAAGGACAGTTGAAGATAGACCAAATTTTTTCAACTATCTGAAGAAATAAAGGCGCTGTTGTGCCTTCTTTGTAGCTCCAGTTACATGCTCGGACCATGTTAAACCATTAGTGATGAAGGTACCCAGGAACCTGAAGCTGGTAACCATCTCAACAGCCACCCCATTGATGTGGATAAGGGTGTGGTCTCCACCCTGCTTTCTAAAAGCGATGACCAGCTGCTTGGTTTTGCTGACATTGAGGGAGAGATTATTGTCAAGGCACCACTCCACCAGGTTCCTGATCTCATCACTGTAGGCTGTCTCATCATTAGCAGTGATTCAGCCAATGATGGTAGTATCATCAGCATATTTGTAGATGGAATTGGAGTTGTATCTGACCACATAATCGTGTGTAGACAAGGAGAACAGCAGGGGGCTGAGCGCACAGCCCGGAGGGGCACCTAGATTGATGGTCACAGTCTGTGCCAGTCAGGAAATCCTAATCCACCTACATAGAGAGGTGTTGATGCCGAGGTCATTAAGCTTCCTGACTACTCTGGGAGGAATTATTGTGTTAAATGTGGAGCTGTAATCAATGAATAGCATTCTGACATATGTGTCTTTATCATCCAAATGAGCCAGGACAGTGTGAAGAGCCAGGGAAATTATGTTGTCAGTGGACCTGTTACGCTGGTTTGCAAACTGCAGGGGGTCTAAGCACTCAGTTACCATTGTGTTAATGTGCCTCATGACCAGACTTTCAAAGCATTTCATTATGGTGGATGTGAGTGCTACCGCTCTGTAATCATTAAACAGGTTGCACTATTTTTCTTTGGCATCGGAATAATGGTAGTTTTTTTTAACTACCATTAATGGTAATGTAATGGAAGATTGTAAAAGGACTTAAGGACCCATCCAGGAACATCATTCGGGCCGGTTGCCTTCCATATGTTCACCTGTCTGAAAGTTGCCCTGACTTCAGGCTCTGTGACAGACATGGCTGGATTATCAACTGCCAGGAGTTGATAAGATGATCCGACTATCCAAAGTTTAGGCGAGGGGTGGAGCGGTAGGCGTCTTTGATAGTGGTGTAACAGTGATCAAGAGTATTCGCACCCGTTTTTGGGCAGGAGACATGCTGGTAATATTTTGAAAGAACTTTAATCAGGAAACTGATTAAAGTCTCCCGTGACAACAGATACAGCATCAGAGTAAGCAGTTTCATAGCTGTTAATTGTGGCATGTAATGCTGTTTTCACATCCGACTGGGGTGGAATATACACTGCAGACATAATGACAAAGGACTACATTTTACTGTAAGATATTCCAGGTCCGGAGAGAAAAATCGCTTCACAGTTTTTATGTTTTCACGGCCTTTTTTCTTACCAGCCAAACCAGAGTGATCCATGTGATAGGTGGAGAATCCATCAAGCTGAACAGCTGAGTCAGGTGTATTGGGGGTTAGCCAGGTCTCGGTGAGACACAAAATATAGCAATCGTTGATGTCCTGCTGATGGCTTAACCTTCCACTTAGCTTATCAATTTTGAACGTTGCACGTTGGCCAGCAGGACACTCAGGAATAGGGTCCGGTAGCCATGGTGCTTCACTCTCCCTTGAAGTCCTCCCCATCTACCGCTGTGTCTGTTTCATCCACTGCCTCTGCTCTGAATCAGGTGGGGGTTCTATATGCAGAGGCACCCAGGATAGTTCAAACAAGCATGGAGTTTCCCTTGTTTATAGAGATGCAGCCATTCAAAGTACGCGGCACAAACACGTACCGCGGGCATTTGGCTACATCATCGCGCGTCGTAATGCGTCATACCGCGGTACGTGATTGGTTGACCGACAGGGGCACTCGTGGTGCGTTGGTCGGTCGTAGAAAGATTTACTGTAAATGTCTTTACTGTGCCCGTTTTAGTATTGAATAGTTATATGGAATTGTACCACTGAAGGGAAATCTTAGTAGCTGGGCATAACGTGTGTGAAGGCCATAAACGATATTAATTTTGGAACATAAACATACAGTATTACAGTATGTAAACTGTATACAGTATAGCTGTTCTTGGTACTTTAAAGAAAAAATACACACCAGTATTCCATTTCTCCCTAAACATTTTAAGCATCGAAGTCTTTAAGCTTTTCTGTGAATACGCTCGATACCAGAGCAAACAAGCATACTTTTAGAATTTGATTAATAGGGAATATAATATGGAATCGCGTATCTAAAGAAATTAATAACAATATAATTATATTCATGTACCGCAACACAAGAATAGTATATGCTGTACAATGTCTGTTGATACTGTATGTGTAGGGCTGTTTCACCATTCCTTGACCTTGTGAGTAGTGCTGTTGTCTTAGTGCTGGACTTGTAAGTGACAGATTGGTTGTTCAAATCCAGCCACCGCCATGACTTATCTTTGAACAAACATTTCTTTGAAAAAATAAAATAGCAATATTATGGACAATTAATTGACTTTTTATATTTCTAAATATCACATGTTCGAATCTAAGTCATTTTTTATTAACAGTGAATAGTCACCTTCTTTTCTTCTGCTTCCTGCTTCTATCGTGTGGGATCCCTTTAGATCTCCCTTCAGATTTAAAAGATATTAATAATATCTTTGGTGTTTCATCTTCCCAGTGTAGCTGATCTTTTGCTGCCCAAGCATTCTTACACAAGCTCCCTGGGTAGACTATCACAAAGCTTTAGAGAACTTGGAATTTTTATTATCAACAAATTGTAAATACAACGTTTACATTGGCATTATTAATTTTGCACTTGAGCATACGGAGGAATGTCAGCTGTCACAGAGAGCAGACCCCCCCCCTTAGGCTGCGCAAACGATTTTTAATTTTTTTGTAAAGAAATGGAGGCTGTACAGTATGCATTACAATACAAACATTTACTGTCAAAATTTAAATCAACAATTGATTTAAAGACAATCTGTCAAAGTGCAGTGAAATACAATATTGTTGTTGTTGTTGTTGTTGTAGTGTGCTCTCTGAAGGCACCAGTTCTGTAGGGTTTGGGCATTTACTGGGACAATTATTTATTGTAGCAGTAAATCACAAAATGATTCTTTTGATGGCCTTAGAATCCAACCATGCGATATAACTCCAACAACGCACACACACAGGTACTAATACACGAGGATACATTTATTAATACATAGAATATGCATATAAACCTAAGCGATCTTATCGAGAGGGTTATCAGAATACAAAAGGTATATATTCAGTCAGTTACAAAGTGTTACATATATCAAGAGGACATACGTTAAGTATAGCATTCATTTAGACCGTTTCGTAATTGAACTTGGTTACAACTTCTACATTAGATACTCAAAACAAGTACATAACTGTTAGGAATTAAATTGATATCAACTGGTTGGGATAACAATTGAATTCTCGAGCTGTAATGCATTGAAGTTGAATACTCATCCAATCTCTGGGGATTCAGATCTCCTGCGGGCTCTCTGGCTCCGTGCCAGGCTGTGCTGTGCGGCTTGCGACGGTGCGCTGCTGATGCTCACTGACCGGCTAGTTAGTGTTGGCTTTAACTAGCACAGTTTGTGCACAGGAGAAAAGATGACTGTGGGTCCCAGCAAGTCAGAAAGAGGACCGGTTCGTTCCTGATGAAGAGCTAGTTCTGAATAGTGATTCAGCTGTCCACAGTTCTGACCTGTTCACGAGGCCTGCTGCTGGTGCGAACCTCGGGTGGATCCTCTGGTTACTCTCTGGCAACCTCCGCTCTAGACTCTTAGAACAAAGGAAAGTTCTGGCACTCTGACACACTGGCCGTTCCATGGTTGTCCGGGCTGAGTCTCAGGATGGTCAGGAGGCGCGCTGCGAGAATGTCCTGCCCTTGGGAGCCTTCTGCTCCTGGGCCGTCCTGCCCTGGAATTCTCCTTTGAATTCCCTTTAGAAAAGTCCACAGAATTCACAGAATTCTCCAGAATAGTCTCTCAGGCCCTCTGTGTTGCCTGTTTTTACCTGGAGGAACTTCAGCTCGTTGTAGTCCCACGTGGGTTACTCGGCCCTACCAGTCCCTGATTGGTTGATCAATGTGAGATATGAGTCACTTACTCCTGACACTTAGGAAGGCAGTCCAGATGTCCATCTGGCACTCCCTAGACAGATAGGCGCCAATGGATGACCATTGATCATGATAGCCAGGCTTAGCTAAGTGCATCCCCCTTGGGGAGCTGTCCCTTATCAAAAGAAAACATCTTTAAATCAGCCTGCATGAATAGCTTCTCTGTGGCTGCACCACAGAGATGAACAGAGAGATGAGGCCTCATTTGGGAAAGCACTGCAACACTTAATTCTGCCTTATTAATAAGCCACACCGCTACATTGTTATTGTTGTTTTTATCCCATAACGCACTTTGAGAAGCCACCTTTAAAGGTGCTATATAAAGGCGCTGATTCTTATGGAATGTGTTTTCTTTCTTCTTTTTTTCAGCATGGAATAAACCTATTACTTGATTCTTATGGACGCCTGGTCCCACCAGTGATTAAAAAAAAAACACGGAATCGCGAATCTAAAGAAATAACAGTATAACTATGTTCAAGCACAAAGAGTAGCATGTTACATTATTAATTTGGGTGTCTCCTCTTGCCAGAAAGTGCTAAATTGCATTTTGAGTGTGTTTTTTTACTTTTTTTAGATTACAACCCATAAATAAAGCTGATACTGTTTAGACTTTTAATTATTTTAAGCTTTATTACAGCAGCACAATGTGCTTTTTCACAAAACCTCCTAGAGTAACGAAATGTCTTGCGTTGTACAGCTTTTCAGCCTGGCTGGGGTACGCGGTGAGGGGCAGGACAGGAGTGGTCATCGCCCGTTTTCCACGTAAATAGTTCCCTGGTTCTGCACCCCTGGGTGTTTCTCTCTCACTCTCGCTCGCTCGCCCTCCCTCTCTCTCTCTCAGAGCTGCTCGCTTGCATGGTGACATACCGCATTTCCCTCTGAATAGCGACTAATAAGCAGTGAAAACATTTGTCTGTCTTTCCTTGGGGGGAAGGGAATCTGATCTGATCTGCAAGGCCCTTACATTCACTACAGAGACATATCATAAAACATTTACATATATTGTTAAATTATTACTTGTTTTTCAGGAAGTAAAAAAACACTTGAATTACTTATCCAGTCTCTCAAAATAAAATTATTTTTCAAGCAATGTAATGCAAGATGCTTTCTAACGTCGGGCAATGTGATTTTTTTAATCTAACATTGATAGATTAAAAAGTCATTCCTAATAGCAATTATTTACATGCATAAACTTATAAAGGTTGTATTTTCACACAGTGAAGAGGTATTTTTTAGTTATATTAGTTGTGCAAGCTCTGGTGAGTGTGTCTTTTTTGATGAGTTTCAAAGGGAAGTAGGTTCGTATTCGTCTTCCCTGACGCAAAACAGGGTCAGGGGGCAGGGTGTGTGGGGAGGGTGTGTGGGTAAACTTTCTGTTACGGATTCAGTAAGAGAAACCGAAACCAGTGAATGAACCCACTTGCAGGAGCTGATAAAGCCTAGCCCTGATCCAAAGAAAGCCGTAGTCGAAGAAACGAGGCGAGAGTCCAGGGGAAGCCAGAGATCCAAATAGGGAACGAGTTACCGAAGCCAAAGCGTGATTCGAAATCGTAGACAATAGAGCAATCCGAGAGTCCAGGGGAAGCCAGAGATCCAAAACAGAGCGTGAGTACCGAAGCCAAGCCGTGATCCGAAAAACCGTCGTCAAAGGGGGAAAAACCGTAATCCGAAAACCGAGAATGACACAAAGCAGAAGAAGGAGTAACGCAACTAGGAAGCTCGAAAGGAAAACCAATACTGAGCTAGGAGGTAGGAAAAGACAGGTGTTTAAGTACAGGATGAGACAGGGGTGTGGTGGTGAATAAGAAAACTGATAGGTAAACTGATGGAGTAAGGCTACGCCTTCTTCTGCCTCTTCCGTTGTCGGGAGGCAGGGATCGTAACATTACCCCCCCCCCCCCCTACGGGCGGCCCTTGACGCCCTAGCGGGACAATCAGGGAAGTTGAGGTGGAAGTCTCGGATGAGGTTGGGATCCAGAATATCCTTCTCCGGAACCCACAAACGCTCCTCTGGACCGTAGCCTTCCCAATCGACTAGATATTGCAAGGATCCACGAGACCATCGGGAATCCAGGATCTTATTGACAGTGTAAGCAGGGAGTCCATCAATTACTCGAGGCGGTGGGGGTTTTTGTTGTGGTTTAGACAGGGTGGATCTGTGAAAAGGCTTAAGGAGGGAAACATGGAAAGTAGAGTGGATCCGAAGGGTAGGAGGCAAGGCCAGCCGATAAGTTACTTGGGTAATCTGGGTGAGGACACGAAAAGGACCAATGTACCTGGGAGCAAGCTTGCCAGAAGGTTGCTTTAGAGGAAGGTTAAGGGTAGACAACCAAACAAATTGACCACGTCGAAATCTGGGTGGGATCAGTCACCTTCTTCTGCTGAGCTGCGGTGCAAAGAAGGGTGGCTTTGGCCTTTCTCCAGAAGGTCTGCAGGTTTGTGATATAGTCCTGAACAGATGGGACCTCCGTGTCGGGATGGGAGTCTGGGAGAAGAGGAGGCTGATAACCTAAGGCACACTTAAAGGGAGACATGCCAGTAGATGCAGTATACAACGAATTGTGTGCATACTCTGCCCATGGAAGCAAGGACACCCAATTATCATGGGTAGAGGAGATATAGGTCCGTAAGTAGGTCAGCAGTTCCTGATTCATGCGTTCCGTCTGACTGTTGCCCTGAGGGTGATAAGCTGAAGTAAGTGAAACTGAAGCGCCCAGCGACTTACAGAAGGCCTTCCAAAATCCGGAGACAAACTGAGGGCCCCTATCTGAAACAATATCTTTAGGGATGCCATGCAGATGGAAGATATGCAGTACGAACAATTCTGCTAGTTCTCAAGCCGTAGGTAAAGAAGGCAGGGGAATAAAATGAGCAGATTTGGAGAAGCGGTCTACCACTACCATAATAGTCATGTGTCCTTGGCTAGGTGGAAGGTCAGTAATAAAATCAACTGAGAGGTGGGTCCAGGGATGGTCAGGGATGGGTAAGGGTTCAAGAAGGCCTGCCGGGAAGACATCATTTGAGAACAGATAGAGCAGGCCTGGACATACTCCTTGACATCTTTGGCCATAGTTGGCCACCAGAAGTCTCTGGAGATTAAAACCAAGGTACGTTGGAATCCAGGGTGTCCAGCAAAACGGGAGTCATGTCCCCATTGTAAAACTGCAGATCTGACTGGATTCGAGACAAATAATTTGTCCTGAGGGCACTGAGGAGGTACCGTCTGTCCCACCAAGGCTCGTCGAACAATTACCTCAATGTCCCATCTTACAGCTGCCAGGAACTTACCAGAAGGGATGATGGGTTCAGGAATCAATTCGGCCTCAGGAGGGTCGTGGATCCGTGAGAGAGCATCTGCTTTGATGTTCTTAGAGCCTGGAGTGTAGGTGATAAGGAAATTAAACCTGGTAAAAAAAAGGGACCATCTGGCCTGGCGAGGACAAAGACGTTTGGCCGATTGCAAATACTACAGGTTTTTGTGATCAGTGTAAATCAAAAATGGATGATGAGCACCCTTTAGCCAGTGCCTCCATTCCTCCAATGCCAACTTAATGGCCAAGAGCTCACGGTTGCGAATGTCATAGTTCATCTGTGCAGGGGATAACTTCACAGGGGTGAAGAATCTGTTTTTCTCCATGACATTGAGAGAGAACAGCACCCACACCATGGCCAGAAGCGTCCACTTCGACCACAAAAGGCAAGGAAGGATCAGGGTGTTTTAGGATGGGGGCTGTTGTGAATAGGTGTTTCAGGCGCTGAAATGCTTCTTCTGCTTGAGGGGTCCATTTACCTTGTCTCGGTCCTTTCCGAGTTAAAGAGGTTATTGGAGCGACCACCGAGCTGAAGTTTCGAATAAACCTCCTGTAAAAGTTAGCAAAGCCGAGAAATCGTTGTATGTGCTTGAGATTCTTGGGTGTGAGCCAATCAGTAATTGCGGAGACTTTATTCGAATCCATTTCCACCCCTTCTGGAGAGATGATGTAACCTAAAAATGAATCTTAGAAGCATGGAAGGTGCACTTCTCCAGTTTGAAAAAAAGTTCAAAAAATTCATAAAGTTTATTCTCAATGAGCCGGGAGAGTACTTCTCTGACATGTAGAACATGATCCTGGAAGGAATTAGAAAAAATTAGAATGTCATCCAAATAAACCAAGACAAATCTTTGTAGCAGATCACGAAAAATGTCATTAATAAAAGACTGAAACACTGCTGGGGCATTAACCAAACCAAAAGGCATGACCAAATATTCGTAATGTCCATGGGTAGTCATGAATGCCGTCTCCAACTCATCCCCTTCCCGAATGCGGATTAGATTATAGGCCCCTCGTAAATCCAGTTTGGTGAAGATCTTGGCCCCATGCACAGACTCAAGTGCTGCTGGAATTAGAGGCAAAGGGTACCGATTCTTGATTGTGATCTCGTTGAGGCCACGATAATCAATGCAGGGACGGAGCCCACCATCCTTCTTTTCCACACCAAAAAAACTGGCATATGCAGGTGAAGTGGATGGACGTATAAGTCCAGCCTTCAGAGAATCTTGTATGTAAACTTTCAGGGCCTCAGATTCAGAATTGGAGAGCGGAAATATACGACCTTTAGGAGGGATAGTACCTGGCAAAAGGTCAATGGCACAATCATATGGTCGATGAGGTGGGAGGGCCAAGGCCTCCTGCTCATTAAATGCTTCCTGTAGATCAGAATATTAAGGGGGTATGGTAAGAACACCAGAAGGGGACGTCGCCGTGAGTGCAATTCTTACGGGTAGATGACAGCAATTCCTAATACATCTGGGTCCCCAAGTTAAAATTTCTTTACGGGAACATGAAATGTTAGGATCATGCTGTTGTAGCCAAGGAAAGCCTAGTACAATTGGATGTGTTGGGGTCTCAAGGAGATAAAACCAGATGTCTTCCACATGGGTGGCGCCAATCTGCAAGCTTATAGTTTCAGTTTGCCACCTAATAAGTCCTGGAGATACTGGGGAACCATCAATAGATTGAACACGAAGAGGTGGAGTTACCAGGGTCAAGGGTAAGTTCCAAGTTCGAGCGATGGAAGCGTCTATAAAGTTTCCTGCCGCCCCTGAGTCAATAAAAGCAAGAAGAGGCTTCCGTTTATTACCCCAGAATAGTGTAGATAGAATAGAAAATCCTGAGGAAAACTGAGGGGACTGAGTTATCTCACTCACCTTAGGATCTTGAGAAGGTGGGCGGCGCCTCAAGGATGAGTATGAAGCAGGGCAGTCAGCTTTAAAGTGTCCTTATTTTCTACAGTACATGCAGCGACCCTCTCGGTGGCGTCTCTCTCTTTTTTCAGCGGTTAACCGGGTGCGGGCTATTTCCATAGGTTGTTCTGAGTCTAAAGTTCTGGTAGGTGACGGCCGAGGAGCCTCTAGTATTGGTGTCCGAGATCTTTCTGTATTTCTCTGACGAATTCTAAGTTCTAATTCCAACACCTGGGAAATTACTTCCTCCAAGGTTCTGCCCAATTGCGGCATATTCACCAGGTGGTCCTTTATTTCTTCACTAAGTCCTTGACGAAAAAGAAAAATAAGGACCTCATATTCCCAGTGAGTCTCCGCTGCTGCTACTCGAAAATCTATGGCATAATCTTGTGCAGACCTGCGGCCCTGGTGGATGGAGGAGAGGCGGAAAGCGGAGTCTTGCCCAACTAAGGGATGACAAAAAACCCCCTTTAATTTTCCTAAAAAGAGATCATAATCCTGAACTTCGGGGGCCCCACGATCTAGCAGGGCAGTAGCCCATCCCAAAGCACGGCCGGTTAATAGTGAAACTATGAAGGCAATCTTGTCCTGAGGAGAAAAAAAAGTTTCGGATGGAGCCTGAAAACCAGCGCACACTGTGCTAAGAAGCCCCGACATTTCGTAGGGTTGCCGTCAAACCTATCAGGTGGAGTAAGTGGAAGAGGTCGAGGGGCAGGTGTAGGAGCTAGCGGGGGCGGAGCCGAAGCGGCAGCTCCAGCATTGCTTTCTCGATTGCCGGTGGGCGGCATTGCCGACAGGTGTGCGGAAATCTGTTAGACGGAAGCCTGCAACTGGAGTAAGGCTTGCCAGTGCTGATCCAAAACCGAGCGAATCTCCTCTTGCTCCGCTGGGTCCATGTTAAATGGCTCAGTATTCTGTTACGGATTCGGTAAGAGAAACTGAAACCAGTGAATGAACCCACTTGCAAGAGCTGATAAAGCCTAGCCGTGATCCAAAGAAAGCCGTAGTTGAAGAAACGAGCCGAGAGTCCAGGGGAAGCCAGAGATCCAAACAGGGAACGAGTTACCGAAGCCAAAGCGTGATCGGAAACCGTAGACAATAGAGCAATCCGAGAGTCCAGGGGAAGCCAGAGATCCAAAACAGAGCGTGAGTACCGAAGCCAAGCCGTGATCCGAAAAACCGTCGTCAAAGGGGGAAAAACCGTAATCCAAAAACCGAGAATGACACAAAACAATAGAAGGAGTAGCGCAACTAGGAAGCTCGAAAGGAAAACTAATACTGAGCGAGGAGGTAGGAAAAGACAGGTGTTTAAGTACAGGATGAGACGGGGGTGCGGTGGTGAATAAGAAAACTGATAGGTAAACGGATGGAGTAAGGCTACGCCTTCTTCTGCCTCTTCCGTTGCCGGGAGGCAGGGACTGTAACATTTTCATACTTGACTGAGAAAGCTTTAGGGAACAGGTTTTAAGGCTTTCTGTCATTTCCTTCCAAAGTTCAAAAAGGACATTGAGTGTTTCCTCAAGTTTCAAAGGGAAATAGGTTCGTATTCGAACAATTGGCACACCTGTAGCTTATTTACGAAACCTCCTAGAGTAACGAAATTCTTGCGTCGTACAGCTTTTCAACTAAATATAAAGTATTTATCGCTTACGCCTGAAATTGGAGCGGTGACGTCACTGCATTTCCCTCTGAATAGTGACTAATAAGCAGTGAAAACATTTGTCTGTCTTTGATTGGAAAGCACGACTATTCTACTCTGGGAATGCCCATTGTCTTTTCACTGATAAACTTGTGTTAACAAAAACCACAGTACGCTTAAGTATTCTTAAGAGTTGTCAAACCGGTTTTTATTTATTTTTCGGGACAGCCAGCCAGCTGTTGAGTGGTCACCGCGCAGGCGGGCACCTCAAATGTCCTGCCCCACTGTGACAAGAATATACTGTCAACAAAGCACTGAAATTTTCGAGCAGATGAACAGGTGTTTCACAGACGTAGGCATAGTACATAATTCAGGCTTTTTTTCATGAAAAAGCTACATTTTAGCAAAGTCATGTTCCATAAAAGTACGGTGATAAAAAACCATTAATACTTTCGTTGGAGTTAAAATAAAGTTGAAGTTTTCTCTTTTGGCTAGACTTGACTATTTAGCCTTGAGATTATGTTTATGTTTATTAATCTTCCTTGTTATGCACTGAGAATGATAAGCACCCCACCGCGCCCGCGCGTCAACAGAGAGAGAGAGAGACACCCACACAGTTTTTCATTGTCAAAAAGTAATTGTTTTTTACTTTTGTACAATTTTTTTTTACATTCCTCTTGTTTAACAGGAATGTTTTGTTTCTGGACAGACTGTTAAACTAGAGGAAAAGAACGCCTCCTTCTTCGAAGCATTTAGTTGATCTGATCACGAATTCTTTACCAGTCGCACAATTTATGAGCACTCTGTGATTAAATTAATTCTCATTACATTATCATTCTCACTGTGCATAACAAAGAAGATAATAAACATAAGGTTGTTTAATGACAATCTATTGTATATCTCATGGCTAAATAGTCAAGTCTAAAGTTTATTTAAACTCCAGCGAAAGTATTAATGGGTTTTTATTACCATACTTTTATGGTACATGACTTTGCTAAAATGTATTTAAAAATAAAAACGATTACAAACGCCAGCAGAGAGATAGAGACACACACACAGTTTTTCATTGTCAAAAAGTAATTGTTTTTTACTTTGTCAGCACCCAGACAAACGCAAACACGTTTTTAATAAAATGCTTTTATTCATTCTTAATCTGACTCACATACTGTAACTCACATTCCCGAATGCCCTCCATCCCGCTCAACAATCCTAGGAAGAACACAAAACAGCCTGTTAATAAAATTGTTGCAATTTTGTTCGGTCACTTCTTCCTCCCAAAACTTGTAGATCGCAGTGATAAGTTCTTGCTTTGTGCTGGGTTTAGCAGTTTTCCAAACATAGTCTTTCAGCGAATGCCATACCATCTCTATTGGATTTAAATCTGGGGATTCGGCTGGAGTTTTCACCCAGTTCACTCCTTCTGCTATAAGCCTCGCCCTTGCTGCTGTGTGTTTCATATCGTTGTCTTGAAAGAGACGGTGCCTTGATCCAAAGTGCTCCCTGATATATGGGGCGGCATGCTGTTTGACCACGACTTCCTTGAAGAATTCACGGTCCATAATTCCTTCGAAAATAAGAAGTTGTCCCAGGCCTCTTGTAGATATACCCCCAGTCATGAACCTTCAGTGGATGTTTGGGCTTTGGCTTGTCCACATATCTCCCCTTTTTACAAAATGACATGGTTGAAAACTGTTCCAGAGCCACTGTTGTCTCATCAGTGAAAAGTACATCCTGAAATGCCTCTCCCTGTTCAATCCATTGGAGCACTTGTTTGAGTCTTTCCTCTATGTTTTTTAGCCTTATCATAGGGCATGTGTTGGTTTTTTTATATCTCTATCCAAGCCTTCTGCGCACTTTTCTAATCGATGTCAGACTCACGCTCGCACCGAGGTCAGGCCATAGCCGTCTTTGAACTTGCATCGCCGATAGCTCATCATTTTCATCCATCAGTCTGTCGATGGCTTGCACAATACTTGAAAAAAAGAGATCAACAGTTAGTTATAAAAATAATGTGTGTAGTTGTATTTACATGCAAGAAAAGTATTTTTAGAAAGTTATTTACCTTTGAATCATCCTCAGTTTAGATTCTCTTTGCCTCCTCTCCCCTTTCTAATGTCGTCTCACTGTGCTTTCACAAACGAAGATGTCCATGGAAGCCAAATGCTGTACAATGTCTCGTGTTGACTTCCCGTTTCTTTTCATTTTCATTATTTGGTGTGAGAGAGTCTTCGTGATTTTGGCCATAGTCCGCCTCCTTACCAAAGCGATACAGTGGTGCAGCTTGAAGTCTGTATCTGTATACAGTATGGTACAGATAAACTTGGACCATACTGATGAGCTAATACCTGGGAAAGACACTCCTATCTTATTTAAAACACAATATGCCAGGAAATGTGTCTGATGCATTAACAAGTTAAAAACAATTGTGTCGAAAAGCCGGGCGTAACAATTGTTTCCATTTCTGATCACTCAATGTTTGGATTCTCGTCTCACCTGCCCTGTTCTTTGTTTTCCTGTTATTTGCTGTGTATTCCTGCTGCGATCCACTCCTGCCCTCACACCTAAAGAAGACTATTTTACATTTCTTTGTGCGGTTCATGGTGCAATTAACCCTTGCTAGTATCTTTGCGGCCTTTTGAATGTCTGTGCTGTCCTTTGAAAGCGATATGATCTCTGGTTCTTTGACAAAATAAGGCTCGCCAGATAATGTGAAAAAGATACGAATCGAAACCTGTTTTTATAGCTTTTAAAGTAGTGCAATGTGTAAGCAGGAACACATCATTATATCATTATATCTTAAAAATACATAATATAGCACCCAAACAAACGCAAACATGTTTTTAATAAAATGCTTTTATTCATTCATAATCTCACATAACTCACATTGTCGAATGCCCCCCACCCCATTTAACAATTTTAGGAAGACTAAGGAAGGACTAAGGAAGTTGTCATCTGTTCTTGAAGCTCTGTGACCTCGATGAAAAAAACACTCGTTTTCCATGTAAATAGTTCCCTGGTTCCGCACCACTCTCCCCCTCTCTCTCTCTCTCTCTCTCTCTCTCCCCAGAAACAGCTCAGTGAACTCCTCCAGTCAGGACAGAAGGCTCTATTGTACACAGAGGGGGGCGGGAGGGGGGAACAAGCTGATACTCTGGCTTCTCTCCAGATACAGCTGAATGAGCTCCACCAGTCAGGACAGGAGGCTCTACTGTACACAGAGAGAGGTGGGAGAGGGCAACAAGCTAATTCCTTGGCTTCTCTCCAGACACAGCTGGATAACCTCCTACAGACAGGAAATGTGGCTCTACTGTACACAGAGAGGTGCGGGAGGGGGAACAAGCTGATACCCTGGCTGATACCCTGGCTTCTCTCCAGACACAGCTGTATGAGCTCCACCAGTCAGGACAGGCAAATAAGATACACTATACAGACATTCACAACAGCGACTGTCAGAAGATAGGACACAGCGACTCAGACACTCGTTGAATGGAAAGAGGCACTTTAATTTTCTGTACGGCTAATATTAAAGCCAATACTTTAATATTATTTTCTGTATGTCTATCAATAGTGGGTACTGGCCTAATTCGGCCCTGCACCCGTTGTTAGGTGTTTTTCTTTGTACACGGAGGATGTTTCTACAGATCTCAATGTGCAGAGTTTCTGTGGGGTTTTTGTCCCATTGAGTGTAATCCTGGTCTGTGAGGGGACCCCACACTTCACTGCCGTATAGGGCAATTGGTTGGATTACACTTTCAAATATTTGGAGCCAGATTCTTGTTGGTGTATTGATGTTGAAGAGCCTCCTTTTTATTGCATAGAAAGCCCTGAGTGCCTTCTCCCTCAGTGCCTTCACTGCCAGGTCAAAACTTCCAGATGAACTGATGGTATATGTGATATGCCGAGATATGTGTAGCTGGATGAGCGCTCCAATGTGTTGTTGTTAAGTGTGAATTTGTACCTGTTTCCCTGAGGTCTGGCTTTTTTCTGGAAAACCATAGCTCTGGTCTTGTCCAGATTGACTGTCAGTGCCCAGGTCTGACAGTGCTGCTCCAGCAGTGCCAGGTTCTGCTGCTGCCCCTGTTCTGTGGGCGACAGCAGGACCAGGTCATCTGCATAGAGAAGGAACTTGATTTCTGCGTTGTGTAGTGTGAGACCAGGAGCCGCAGACTGTTCCAACATTCCTGCTAATTCGTTGATATAGATATTAAACAGAGTTGGGCTAAGGCTGCAGGTCTGCAGGCCTGGGCTCAGGCTGCAGCCCTGTCTCACCCGACGGCCCCACGGCCAGTGGTGGTGATGTAATTAATAAATCTTTTATAACCAGTGAAATCCAGGAAACACTCAATGTCCTTTTTGAACTTTGGAAGGGAAACACAGAAAGCCTTAAAACCTGTTCCCTAAAGCTTTCTCAGTCAAGTATGAAAGTATACCCACACACCCTCCACACACACCCTGCACCCTGACCCTGTTTTGCGTCAGGGAAGACAAATACGAACCTACTTCCCTTTGAAACTCATCAAAAAAGACACACTCACCAGAGCTTGCACAACTACTGTATAACTAAAAAACAAACTCTTCACTGTGTGAAAATACAACCTTTATAAGTTTATGTATGTAAATAATTGCTATTAGGAATGACTTTTTAATCTATCAATGTTAGATAAAAAAAAAACACATTGCCCGACGTTAGAAAGCATCTTGCATTACATTTCTTGAAAAATAATTTTATTTTGAGAGACTGGATAAGTAATTCAAGTGTTTTTTAACTTCCTGAAAAACAAGTAATAATTTAACAATATATGTAAATGTTTTATGATATGTCGCTGTTGTGAATGTCTGTAGAGTGTATATTTAAGTCCCTTAAATACATTGAGCACAGCTTTCTCACCACTTAGATTACTTTTTGATACCATCCTTACACAAAACATAAACTTCTTGTATTTTCCGATGACATACAGTACAAGTGGAAAGATTACAGATTTTAATCGTCTTTAATTTTGTTACGTTATACGTTTTAGGAACGTTTCATCTATACAAACACCACAAAACTATTCTCGATTGTATTTCTGAATGTTATGTTACACCAGTAGTTCCATGCTTTAAATACATCGAATTAAGAACGTTAGGTGTAGCACTTTAGATCTTTTTTTTCTGAACCAGGGAAAATCTGATCATGTTTCTCTATAACAATAATAAAAAACTTTATTTTACATATCACCTTTAAAAGTGGTATCTCAAAGCAATACGGTAGATGTAAACCACAGATTACAAAGTAAATACCCAGACAAACACAAACGTGTTTTTAATAAAATGCTTTTATTCATTCAGCAGAGAGAGAGAGAGACATCCGGCAGAGAGAGACACACACACAGGTTTTCATTGACAAAAAGTAATTGTTTTTTTTTTACATTCCTCTTGTCTAACAGGAATGTTTTGTTTGTGGAGAGACTATCCACAAACGTGAGACTGTCTTTCTCAGACTCACATTCCCGAATGTCCCCCGCCCCGGTCAACAATCCTAGGAAGAACACGAAACAGCCTGTTAATAATATTGTTACAATTTTGTCCGGTCAGTTCTTCCTCCCAGAATTTATAGATCGCATCGATCAGTTCCTGCTTTGTGACGGGCTTAGCAGTTTTCCGAACGTAGTCTTTCAACGAATGCCAAACCATCTCTATCGGTTTTAGATCTGGGGATTCGGCTGGAGTGTTCACCCAGTTCACTCCTTCTGCTACAAGCCTCGCCCTTGCTGCTGTGTGTTTCGGTTCGTTGTCTTGAAAGAGACGGTGCCTTGATCCAAGGTGCTCCCTGATATATGGGGCGGCATGCTGTAAGACCACGACTTCCTCGAAGAATTCATGGTCCATAATTCCTTCGAAAATAAGAAGTGGTTCCGGGCCTCTTCTAGATATACCCCCCAGACGTGAACCTTCAGTGGATGTTTGGGCTTTGGCTTGTCCACATATCTCCCCTTTTTGCAAAATGACATTGTTGAAAACTGTTCCAGAGCCACTGTTGTTTCGTCTGTGAAAAGTACATCCTGAAATGCCTCCCCCTGCTCAATCCATTGGAGCGCTTGTTTGAGTCTTTCCTCTTTGTTTTTTAGCCTTATCATGGGGCATGTGTTGGTTTTTCTGTATCTCCATCCAAGCCTCCTGCGTACTCTTTGGACTTGCATCGCCGGTAGCTCATCATTTTCATCAGTCAGTTTGTCGATAGCTCGCACAATAGGACTTGAAAAAAAAGAGATCAACAGTTAGTTTTAAAAATAATGTGTGTAGTTGTATTTACATGCAAGAAAGGTATTTTAGAAAGTTATTTACCTTTGAATCGTCCTCGGTTTAGATTCTCTTTGCCTCCTCTCCCCTTTATAATGTCGTCTCACTGTGCTTTCAGAAACGAAGATGTCCATAGAAGCCAAATGCTGTACAATGTCCCGTGTTGACTTCCCGTTTCTTTTCATCTTCATTATTTGGTGTGAGAGAGTCTTCGTGATTTTGGCCATTGTCCGTCTCCCTACCAAAGCGATACTTTGGTGCAGCTTGAATTCTGTACCTATATACTGTATGGTATGGTACAGATAAAACTTACACCATACCGATGAGCTAATACCAGGGGAAGACACTCCTATTTTATTTAAAACACAATACGCCAGGAAATGTGTCTGATGCATTAGCAAGTTAAAACAATTGCGTCGAAAACCTGGGCGTAACAGCTGTTCCTTTTTCTGATCACTCGCTTTCTGGATACACGTCCTGTTCTTTGTTTTCTAGTTTGCTGATAATGCCTGCTGTGATCCACTCCTACCCTCACACCTAAAGAAGACTATTTTAAATTTCTTGGCGCGGTTCATTCTGCAATTAACCCTTGTGCTGTCCTTAAGGTGATATCACATAAAGGTGATATGTAAAATAATGTTTTTTATTATTGTTATAGAGAAACATGATCAGATTTTCCCCGGTTCAGAAAAAAAGATCTAAAGTATACTAGTTTGTCACTAGTATACTTTTAATACAGTCTTTGCTGTGCTCTTGGGGATCCTTGTGATATTTAGAGCTCTGGTTGGATGATAAGTGTTGCAGTTTTAATAATTTTCGGTGTTGGAAAATGTATTTTATAGGTAGTGTTACTGTACTCCACTTTCTTTGTAAACATGGAAAAACGCGAGGCTGTGTCACTGTGTAACAAAACCTGATTTGAACACCCTATATTGTAATGAGCTGCTGAGTTACTGTAAGAATAGGAGTTCTTGGTGTCAGAGGGGGTGGAAAGTGCCCGCGGTCATTTAATTAGTATTACAATTCGCACTGAATTGAACCCATTCAGAGCCTACATTACATTTTAGCATTTCATTCAGAGCAGAAACCCTCACACCTGAAGAAGGCTTGAGTTTTTTCTCTTCCCTTTTAGCATGTGTACAATGCTGTAATACAATTTAAAATAAATGTTTTAACAGTATCAACTAAACTCCATTAATATAAGTATCGAGTGGTATTAAATAAATACAACTTTTTAATATAGAATACAATTTTCTAAAATGTGTTAAAAAAATAAAAATGATTACAATCTAATCTTTCCACGTTTGATCCCAAGATCCCAAGAAAAATAAATCTAAACGGGGAGAAAGTTATGCTGAAAGTTTATTAAGATACTTCGAAGACAAAGATATCAATTTATGTTGCATTTGTCTGATTGTGAATCAAAAAACACATATATTTAAACACGCGTTTACGATTTAAATCAAAACGCGATTTAAATCAATATAAATGTTTATATTGTAACGCATAGGTGACTATTCATTGTTATTAAAATGACTTAAATTTGATCATGTTGTGATATTTAGAAATATAAATTTGTTTGGTGCGAGTGAGGTTGTATTTAATCTCTGACCAAGGGAAACGTTTCATTTTTTCAAAGAAATGTTTGTTAAAAAAAAAAGTAATGGTCCCAGTGGGATTTGATCACAGACTATGTGACGTGGGAGTCAAGAACCTAACCCACAGCGCCACCAGCAAGGTCACGTGCCGAAGGCTGAAAAAGCACTACAGAAACATTATCAACAGACAATGTACAGGGTGTACTATTCTTGTGTTGCGGTACATGAATATAATTATATCGTTATTAATTTTTTAAGATACGTGATTCCATATTATATTTCCTTTTAATCAAATTCTAAAAGTATGCTTGTTGACTTCGGTATCTCATTAAAGACTTCGATGCTTAAAATGTTTAGGGAGAAATGGAATACTGGTGTGTATTTTTTCTTTAAAGTACCAAGACCAGACATATACTGTATGTTTATGTTCCAAAATTAATATCGTTTATGGCCTTCACACACGTTACAGTATGCTCCTATTCTTTTTATGCTCAGCTACTAAGATTTCCCTTCAGTGGTAAAATTCCATATAAATATTCAATACTAAAACGGGCACAGTAAAGACGTTTACTGTAAATCTTTCTACGACAGACCAACGGACCACGAGTGCCCCTGTCGGTCAACCAATCACATACCGCGGTACCGCGCGTCATCGTGCGTCACAATACGCGACGCCGTAGCCAATTACCTCCGGTACGTGTCTGTACCGCGCACTTTGAATGGCTGGATCTTTAGATTCGAACATGTTGTGATATTTAGTAATATATAAAAGTCAATTAATTGTCCATAATATTGCTATTTTATTTTTTCAAAGAAATGTTTGTTAAAAGAAAAATCGTGGTATGAGCTGGATTTGAACAACCAACTTCTCAGGCACTTAAACCATTACACCACTAGCATGATCACATGAGAAGTGCTAAAACAGCTGTACACATATCAATAGATACTGTATGTGTACAGTATATACTACTGTTTGTGTTACAGTACATGAATATAATTATCGTTATTAATCTCTTTAGATACGCGATTCCATATTATATTCCCTATTAATCAAATTCTAAAAGTACTGTATGGTTGTTTACTCTGGTCTCGAGAGTATTCACAGAAAAGCTTAAAACTATCACTTTTCTCACAGAGTACTGTATACTGTATAAACGTCCAGTACAGTACATGGTCAGAGGGAGCAAGGAGCATGTAAAAACGTTTCCGAAATAACCACATGTAAGACTTTGATGCTTAAAATGTTTGGGGAGAAATGGAATACTCGTGTGTATATTTTCTTTAAAATACCAAGACCAGCCAAATACAGTACAGTTTACATACAGTAATATGTTTATGTTCCTAAATTAATATATTTTATGAGCATGTGAAAGGCATGGTGAATCGGAGATTCTCAAGAATTACTTTGCATGATTGGAAACAAATGCGTGATTGGATCAACGAAATGCTGTGGTGTTACTTTTTGTTAATGAAAAAATAAAGTATATTCATTTACAAAGACGATTACAAAGAATGTGGACCAGGGTAATACTTTGAGTTTACAGCTTGTCCAAGGTCATTCATTATTAATACTATTAGTAATATCTTTGGTAAAGACTTTGATGGCGACAGCTTAAACGCTGTACATGAGAGGTTGAGCTTTATTAGCTCCACCTGGTGGTAATTCCGGATACTATTATCTTACTTGCGGTATTATGTGGTATTTTGCAGGATTATATGGGATTATACGGTAACCTGTGTTATACTGCGACAAGCATACTGCATTTTAACGTGGTATAACCCGCTCGTTTTGAATGGCTGCATCTGTAAAAACATAATTGTTATACCTGGGAAGGTAGCAACTAGCATCCAGATGTTGCCCTGGATATCCAGCATATTACATGGTCTTAAGAAGGCCACTAATTTTTCAATCAGTCAGACCCCCCCAATCTCAATCTGGCAGTTAAGCAGACATTTCAAGGCTTTTCTCCGTTTATTCAGCACTCTGACATTTATTTTTTAAGCTACCGCTACCAGCCATATACAGTATTTATAATATATTTATATTCCTAAATTAATATTGATGATGTTCAGAGGGTTTATGGTTATGTTATTTTTGTCAGCTACTAAAATTTCCCTTTAGTTACAAAATTTCATTTTAATGTCAAAATTCCAAATTATGTGGATTTAAAGATGAGAAACAGTAGAGAAACAGATTAAAAGAAGCAACTGTTTCACTAACATCACAAGTGCCACCTCTCGTCTTTTGCCAGTGAATCTCATAATCATACAATGCACTGCATTACAGGTGTCATGTCTCAAAGACATGACATGCGTTTTGAGTGGCTACATCAGTAAGTTGCAGATTTAGGGCTATGTCTACAATCAGTCTGCTATTTGCCAGGCAGAAAGTAAATACACAAATGGTGAATCTCATTGACAAAATTAATTTCTGTAGGAATTTTCTTAATTTACTCAAAAATGCAGAGCTATTTAGTCTTTGACATGGTGGATTAGTTTTGTGAGTGTTTTGTCATTGCAGACTGAAATGAAAAATAGGTCATTGATGAACATTTTCATCATTATTGTTGATGAAATTAACACAAAATTATCATTCTAAGCAGGGATGATGTTTGACCACAAATAGTTTTCTTGTGAAACTCCAGTCTTGGCCTCTTAGAACATAAATGATATAGTTGGCTGGTCTCACTACAGATGAAGGGATGTGCTGTGTTGAGAACCTCCACATTCCCTCCTCTGACATCACGGGTCCTGTCCTCCTTTCTGCTCGAATCAGTCGTGAGGGGAAGCAGGGGAGCTTGGAATGCTGCTGGTTGTTATTGAACAGTACTTCTATTGTAGCTGTCTGACGTTACATTACGCATCCTTTCGTAGGAAACTCTGAGAGGATTTTCCACTCCTGTCTAGATGAGGATGGAGGAGAGTCAGCTGGCTTTGGTGTCAATATTTTTTGCTCTGTTTTTGATTTTTTTAAATATATCATATATTATATATAATATTTAAATCACTATATGAAACTAGAAAATATAGTCATGTACTGAAACTAAAGCATTTGTGCTTTTTTAAACTATTATGCATATTCTTATTATTTTACATTTGAAATACATTTAAATCACTTAGGGTATTCTAAAATGTATGCAGACAGCAGTCCATTCTGTACAAATTAGGATGTATGCCATCAAAATGATATGCAAATTAACACAAATCTGGCTCATGATGCTGTAGTAATGATTAAACAGCCCATATTACACATTATTTTACTGCAAAAAATGTTTGAAAGGTTTTATTGCAAATTAAAATGTGTGAAACTACAGGCACATTCTTGTTTTATCCTAATGGTGTATCCTAATGCTACATTAATCTACACAGGATTAAACCCTATAGCTGTTAATGATGTTAGGCTCCTGATACTGTGTTTGAGAAGAATCATAAATTACCAGAGATGATTTATTGCTGAGACAACTAAAGATGGCTGTTTTTGACTTTTGGGGCATTTTGCTTAATAAGACTATATAATAGTTTCACTTGTTTACAACACCAGCCATCTGTTATAATCACCTTTAATAACAGATAACATTTTTTTAAATATATTATGCTGGCAGCAAATAAATTCTAATTTCCATCTTATTATGCATGAGCTGCTCTGTGCTGAAGCACTAATTCTCCTTTAGGTCGATTTATTCCCTTTCATAACACTACTTACACTACACCAAAATGATCACTTTAATCAGAGCTGGACATTGGATTTAATGAATATTTTATGTGTAGAAACAAATGGATAGAGTCCCTGGCAGCCTTTAATGGTTTTATTCGTACTTTTTTGCCTTTTCCACTGAACTCTGGAATAGGAAGAGGCAGACCTGCCTCCATTTCTATTCCTGCCATAGAAACATAGAAGCACACACCCCAAAAGGCCCAGTTTTCCACTGAGGCGGATGCTGTAGAAATGGATGAGGTAATCATTTGTGTTAAAAGTACTAAAACTCAATGCTTACTGTAAAACCAGTATTTTACACATTATTGAAATGTATTATGGATAGTCTAAAACAGCAATCACACTTCCCTTTTAGAGCTTTGCAGTATATGCACGATTTACTTTCTGGCCAGAAACACACAATGCAAAAACTGAAATATAAAACAAAGAATGTTTCATGTTCTATGTTAGGAGCGGAGTGGTGGCTCTGTGGGTAAGGATCTGCACTTCTCGTTGGAAGGACTCAAATCCTGCAGACGGCTGACGAATCCTACTCTGTTGGCCCCCTGAGCAAGGCCCTGAACCCCAACTGCTCCAGAGGTTCTGTATAATAGCTGATTCTGTGCTCTGACCCCAAGCTTCTCTCCGTGTCTGTGTCTCATGGAGAGCAAGCTGGGGTATGTGAAAAGACAAATTCCTAATGCAAGAAATTGTATAGGGTTAATAAAGTGGTGTTATGTTCACATATTATTACTGTAGTTGGGAATAAGAAATACATTCTCCAAAAGGTCAGAACTGATTCCTTGGACCCTAACTGATATATTCATTTAAAAACACTAGAAATATATAAATAAAATGGTTACAATTTCCCAAAATTCCCTTTTCATTTTGAAAAGTTTAATATATAGTATACATATTAATAAGATTTTAGTGTTCAAGAATTAGATTATTTATTGAACATTTAATTATTAAAAATATATATTAGACATAATGGCTTCATATTTCATATTTCAACTTATTCAACATATTTAAAAGTAAATTAACACAAAAAGACCATATTCAACAAAACGTTTGAATTTGTTCTGTACTGTAACTTGCCTTATGGTATTGTGCATTAGTAACCAGGAGACACTGCCAGCAAGTTGCCCTGTACGTTTTGGGAATTAGGGTTCCTAAGCTAAAGCTGCATCAGTGACTATTGAGAATGTATTGGGAACTGTTTCATAATCACAAACTTAGAATAATCAACTAAAATAAACAACATCAATCCCGCCTCTGGATCCAGTGGATGTCTGCAATTTATCTCTCTACACCCATGCATGGTCCACTGTACTGAAAAGGGCAATAAAACTGTAAAAAGGTTGTGTCCAGCCTGTCATTCCTGACATTGCAAACACAATTAGAAGATCTTATCTAGCTGTTTCTTGGACAAAGTTAGACTCCCACAACTCTTTGTGTAATGTAGTGTCTTCAATGTTGATTCTGGAGAATATAACTGAAAAATAAAATACGAGACACTCCCACAGGGAATGAAATATTATTTCTGAGAATCATTCATATCCACAAAGACAACATTTGATAATGATAATGGTAACACTTTATTTGAATGCTGCTACATAAATACCTCATAATTCCTTAATAAATGCTACACGTCACAAGTTTGTAAGCACATGATGTAACTGCACTTACTGCATCTTACTTTTTCAGTAAACGGGAGCCGGAGGCTAGCCATGGAGAGACCGGAGAGATGAGAAGACCCTATGCGAAGCGACAGGAATGGAGCAAACACAGGGTTCACTCTGGGCTCAAGGTAAGTACACCAAGTATTGGTGTTTGGTTTGTAGGACTTGAATGAACGTGCCTGAGTAGTTCCTGCTGTAAGCTTGCCATTTTGCTGTCTTCTTTGCTCTTCAATTCTTTAGTTGAACAGATTTTATGTCGTCTTTACATGTGAACTTTCAATGTGAACTTCCACTCATTTCAAATTACTGACCTCATTTCCAGTTCCACTATTTCATTTGAATATAAATATTAATAACTTCACATATTTTAATATTATGTACTGTACCTTAAGAAAGCAAATGTATTAATTATGTATTTTTATAAAAGTTGCTTGTAAAATGATTATTGCGAATGATATATCAACGATATACTGTATCAGTAGCAGTCTAAGGGATTCATAACATGTGACAAACGAAGGGATCCGAGTTTAACATACAGTAGTTATACAGTACGAAAGG
This sequence comes from Lepisosteus platostomus, assembly GCF_059453375.1. Taxonomy (NCBI): domain Eukaryota; kingdom Metazoa; phylum Chordata; class Actinopteri; order Semionotiformes; family Lepisosteidae; genus Lepisosteus; species Lepisosteus platostomus. The sequence goes on from NC_142617.1 coordinate 22,605,803, forward strand.
ACCTGCAAAAGCGTTCAAAGTGAGTAGATGAAGCTGTAAGTGTCCATCAAAGTGTTTAAAAGAAGGTTTTATGCTACAATATACCAACATGTGAAGCCTACAAGTCAACTGGCATTACCATTAAAATTAATTTTTGATTGAATTGATTTACAATTTAACATCAATTTACAACAATGTTATACGTCCATCTAAAGTACAAACTTCTGAATGTAATCGCTATAGCGGGAATCTTGTTTCGATATACCATTAGGCACAAGCTAGGCGGGGATTTTCCATCACAAGCCTTATTGCAATTAAAAATTAGTGATTTCACACTCAATAAGTACATCATTATGTGAAGTAATGTAAGCTTTCTTTTAGCAGGACATATGGAGACCTGAAGAAAAAACACCTGCAAACACGCTACTAGCCAAGAAGCTGAAACCAACACCCAGAGTGTCACCAGAATTTTACCTGTGTCACCAGAGTATAAAAAGTCTCAACAGAGCCCCGACACCCTCCCCCCCCAAAAAAAAAAAACAGGTACAGTTTAACTTCTTAAACTAAAGCTTCATTTTCTAAGAACAGTGAGCCTCTATAATTGAATCCAACGAGTGCCTGAGTCACTGTGTCCGTCCAATATAATAATGCCACAAAATGTCTTTTTTGTGTCGCAAAAAACAGACATGCTTTAACAAAATATACTTACTAATCCTGTCCCTGGCAATCTACCTGAATGCCCAACTATCTGAGAAGCCCTTATTGAAACCAAAAGAACCACAATTGAATGAGTTTTGATAATAAGAGAGAGAAGAGAGAAATAATAAGAGAGTCCCCGTTACCCCCATTTTGATTTAAATCGCAAACACATGTTTAATTAAATTTCTTTATTGATTCACAATCTGACAATGCAACATAAATTGTTATCTTTGTCTTCTAAGTATCTTAATAAACTTCAGCATAGCTTTCTCACCATTTAGACTTATTTTTCATACCATCACTAAACAAAGCAGGAGCGTATTGTACTTCCTCTTGGGATCAAATGTGGAAAGATTAGATTGTAATTGTTTTTATTTTTTAAATACATTTTAGAAAAGTGTAATCTATACTAAAAAGCTGTATTTATTTAATACCACTTGATAGTTATATTAATAGAGGTAAGAATTCAAGTTGATACTCTTTAGACTTTTAATTATTTTAAACTGTATTACAGCATCATACACATTAAAAATGAAAAAGTTGGTATATTTTGTAAAAGCAAGATTGCTCAGTTGGACAGTATAAAGCAAGTATTATTTTAATGTTTGTAATCGCTATTCTTGCAAGTACAAACATAAACTGGAATGCTACAGAACCCTAAACAGACAATACACACTTTTAGTTTAGCAGGATTTGCGCGATAAGCACATTGTTTAATGGGGATGACATTACCCACGTTTATTATCACTGTACAAGACTACTTCAGCCTGCGTAGTCTGCAAAGGAACAAGTAATAGGTTTATTCCATGCTGAAAAGAGAAGAGAGAAAACGCAACGTTTCGGCTGTGAAACCTTCTTCAGGTGTGAGGGTCTTCAGCTCAAAATGAAACGCTAAAATGTAATGTAGGCTCTGAACGGGTTAAACTTTGATTTGGGCTTGCTTGATGTCACTGCCTTTCATATGAAATCCTGCTTGAATTCTTCTAAACTAAAAATTAGACACAAGAAGCGTATTATTGCACAATATTGTGAGGCTCTGGAGAAATTTCTCTGTGAACTGAAGAATTAAAGTGTAAAGTGTCTCCTCCTTTTAAGCTTGTTAATGCAACACGGAAGATATTACTGTATTAATGATATCATGTGGGTTTGCGTCCTACACCCTGCGGTACCGCTATGTACATACAGTACGAACATGTTGTGATATTTAGAAAAATAAAAAATGTCAATATACTGTAGTGTCCATTATATTTGCTATTTTAGTTTTTCAAAGAAATGTTTTTTTGTTAAAAGAAAACTCATATCGATCGCTGGATTTGAACTCCCAATTTTACACTTATAAGTCAATTACTTAAACTATCACACCACAGACACAGTGACATACTGTAGCATAGTGGTGAAACAGCCATACACATATCAATAGAAATTATTATACTATTGTTTGTGCTACAGTACCTGAATATAGTTATATCGTTATTAATTTCTTTAGATATGCGATTCCATATTATATTCCCTATTAATCAAATTGTAAAAGTGTGCTTTTGTTTACTCCGATAACAAGCGAATTTGCAGAAAAGCTTAAAATAATCACTTTTCACAAAGTATATAGACGTACAGTAATATGGTCAGAAAGAGCATGCAAAATTGTTTCTGCAATAACCACATGTAAGACTTTGATGCTTAAAATGTTTAGGGAGAAATGGAATACTGATTTGTATTTTTTTTTAAACCACCAGTACCTGCAATATACAGTTTACTGAACATAATATGTTTATGTTCCTAAATTAATATCGTTCAGATGCATTATGCTCTTCTTCTTTTTATGCTCAGCTACTAAAATTTCCCTTTAGTTGTAAAATTCCATATACATATTCAATACTAAGCGGATTAAAATGTGCACAGAGATTAAATGATTAAATCTTTTCATTATCGACCAATGCACCACGAATGCCCCTGTGAGTCATTTTTGCCAGCCAATCATGTACCACGGTACGGCGTGGTGGATCGTGCGTAGTTACGTGCGGTACGGGTTTGTACTGCAAACTTTGAATGGCTGCATCTGTATGCTGTACTGTTTTTTGTTCACACTGTAGTAAATACAAATGTCTCGAAAGTGTAATAGTGTACTGAACCGAGCTATATTAAAAAACAGTTAAATATAAGTGCGTAGGTAATTTACTAAAGTGTATTACTGAAATGTGTATATACTGTACTGTGCTTTATTTGACTAGAATACTTTGTTACTTTAACTGCTTTCACAGGTTCATCAACAGTTAACATTAAAACGTCATCCAGTGGCACATCAACTGATTAAGTAGCATGACAGCGGAGTCATCTTTCACATCATCGGATTCATCAGATACCATGGAGTTGAAGAAGAAACATTCAGATAAGAAAGGTAGTTTCAAAAGAGGGAAGAAAAAAAGGCAAATTATAAGTAAGGTGCAGATTAAATATTTACACTCATTCTGTTTGTGTAGTAGCACATTGATCTGATATTTTTAATGTGAGTTTTAAAATAGTTATTTAGTGAAGATGGTACTATTCTTAAATATACATACTGTAGTATGTTGTTTCTGTTTTCATTACACAGTGAAAACTGTCAGCGGTGTTATTTATCTTTATCGGAAAGGCTTTCCATGAATTTAAAAAGTCTTCTTCAATGAGAAGAGCTTTTGAAGAAGTAGGTGTTGATCACAACACCATTTCCTTAACAGCACTTATTGTAGCATTGCTTTCAGCTGTACCTGAAGTATTTCCTGCATTAGAAAACATTGATGAGAAAAAGGAAGCACTAGGTGACTGCAAATGATTCTGATTAAAAAAAAAACAAATAAAACAAAATGGAAAACGTCTTCCATTAGTGTACAAGCTTAATTGAAAGTTGTAGTCGGAACAGCATCAATTGCAGCAAAGAACATGATATTTATTCAATTTAAGGAAGCTGTGTTTTTTTTACTTATTTTTAACATTTAATTTGTTGTACATAAAAATAGCTACTGCATTTGTGACAAGAAATCCTGATATTTTTTCCAAATTGTATGTGTATTTCCAGTGACTCCGGTATCACATTAGTTAAGGACTTCAATTGCTTAAAATGTTTAGGGAGAAATGGAATACTGGTGTGTATTTTTTCTTTAAAGTACCCAGACCAGCCATATACTGTAACTTTATGTTCCAAAATTAATATCGTTTATGGCCTTCACACGCGTTGCAGTATGCTCCTATTCTTTTTATGCTCAGCTACTAAGATTTCCCTTCAGTGGTAAAATTCTATATAAATATTCAATTCTAAAACGGGCACAGAAAAGACATTTAAATCTTTCTACGATCGACCAATGCACCACGAGTGCCCCTGTCGCTCAACCAATCATGTACCACGGTATTTTGCGTCAAGGCCGTAGCCAATTACCAGCGGTAATGTGTTTGAATGGCTGCAACTGTATGTCTGAGAGTACACAGTTATTTTGCACAAAAGGGTAAGAATTAGGAAAAACCCAAAGAAAAGATCCTTACTATTTAATTACTCACTCTCTATTTGGATGAGGGAAAGAGTTTTGAGATAATCGTTATGGTGTCTCCATGTTATAAACTGTAATGCTCTCACTTTCTAGTCGTTTTGCTTGATTTTCCTCTTTCAATCCACTTATCCCCTATCTGCTACCATTTTTCCTGTATTTTAGGTATGCATTACTTATTAGCTAGTAATAGGTCAATATCACTACAAACTGAAACTTGGTACAATTTTTCTCCAGTACATTTCCAAGACAACCTAATGGAGGTACTGAAAATTGTTTTCAGAACCTTCCCTGGCCTTAATTCGGAGAAGTTAACAGCAAAATTAATCAAAACTGAGCAATCAATGAATGCATTCTTGGACTGAAAAACAGTGTAAAGTGTGATTCTCTAATTAACCTATGCATGATAGTTCAAATATATTTTTTTGTTTTTCTTTGGGGAAGGAACAAAGGAATTTTCAAGTTGGTGAACAATCCTTTAGGATTATAACTTGCAAAAGGAAATGTAAGGTGAGATTGTATGATCCTTGCTTAGAGAACAAGTGCAGTCCATTGACACCCTGTGGCTGTTTAGCCATGGTATTTCTTGTTGCATGTCTGTCTGTAGCTTGGCAAGCGTGACTGAGTATTCAATACAGGAACACTTCGTATTTCTGAGGACAAGGGCTGGAAATGCATATCTGTACAGTATATCTAAATTCTGTAACGACAGCACAATTTATTAGTGGAGCACTTAAAAGGTGAAATTAACATCATACATATGCTGAAACTAATCTTTCCACATATTGGATATTGGTCACTTGCCCCATGAAAAATAGTTAAAAGTAAGACAGTACTGAAAGTAAAACATACACAACACAACACATATCTGTTTTAAACAACAAATTAAAGATGGCATACATATAGATTTAATATTTTACCTTTTTATGCAAGATGTTTCAAATACCTTTTCCTTAAATACATATCTATTTTATATTATTATTACACTCCAGAATATTACTTATACATTTGTTAATATTAGTACTATTTTAAATACACCTAGTTTGTACATTGTGTGGTCTCTATACTGAATATGCCAAGAAGATTTAAAATGGCAATTTAAAATGGCAAAATGGCCAAAATAGAAATAATGTTGACTGTGCTGTTAAGGAAAAAATAAAAATGAATACAGATGTGTTATTTCTTGATTCTTTCCAATAATATAATTAAGAATAAAATCCTAAAACTTGTCATTATACCTGATAGAAGAGCATTCAAGTACTTGAATATCCAAATACTACATGTCAAGATACTTTGAAACTGAGTGGTTTAAACGGTTGTCTTGGGACACCTGTCTTCATATGACTGATAAATATATTATTATGAGGGCAAACTATATTAACAGCAATAACTTCCCTGTAATATGATCATTAGAGGAATGCAGAGTGACAACACATCAGTATTAATTGGTGATAGATGTTGTCTGTTATGTCACATTAAAGTCATCAGTCATATATCATTAATTTGTGCATACCTGAACTGACTTAATGAAGCAATTATATGTTTTACTGTGCTAAGTTTCCCAATATAAATTCCTGTAAATTGACAGTGTACTTAAAAAATTAGCAGCAGTTAAATGTTTATTAAAATTATAAATGTGTGTGTTTTGTAAAGACCTACGCTGATGTGTTTTTTTTCTGTACAGTATTTTGTATTTTATATCAAGTGTGGAGCTATTAAATGTTTAGTTTCATATCTGCAAAAACGAATGCTTCCTGCACTGCAAGGAGAAAGAGCAGACATGTTTTTCCCACCAGTGCAGTCTTCAAGCCATTCATACCTCAACATGCTGTCAGTTCCACAGTGCCTGACAGGTGCAAGGGCATATCTTTCACTGATGCTACTGCAAACCTGTTGGCATCTAGAAAATCATAGGAACCACTGTGTTGCCAAGAGCAGTGTTGCAGGGGAGCTGGAGCCTATCCCAAAAGGCATCGTGTGCAAGGCATGGCAAGACCATCTTTGGCAGAGCTCAGGCATTTAGACACCACCTATTGGGAAGTCCCAGACAGAGTGCATTTTTTTCATGACACAGGCTCAAGCCTGTAATGTGTGGATCGTAGAACAACCTAAGCAGCCCTCAAAGAATGTGATTGTGTTTCTCAAGAGTCCAGAATGTGATGTTGCACTGGAGTTTCTGACTTTATACAATGTTGTGAATCAAAGCAATTAAGGATAAAGAGACTAGAGCTGCACAGCCCATGAAGTACTGCAGGAGATAGAGAGTTAATTTGAACTGTGGTACAAATTTATTCATCAATAAATTGAAAAAATTGAAGGGAAACTGTGAGACCCAGAAAGACAGCAGAAGCAAGCTTTCCTGGATATCAAAACATTGGACAAAGAAGGTGAAAGGTCAGAAGGTCATTTTTCAAAATGTCAAGAGAGGTGTTGTTCAAGGTAATTAAGTCTTGAAAAGACAAACAGCACACCCAAAAATGCTGATGTGCTTTCCAGTAAAAATCAGTAATGACAACACTTCTTGTATCTTGGGCAGAATTGATTCTAACACATCAATTTTATTTTTTAAAATGATTTTCTCATTGCCTTGGGTTCATCAACCACATTAAACAATCTTGTATAGGTTATTGGGAAGAGAAACCAATACAGGATATACTGTATTTATATGAATCCTTTTCTCCACAGTATTATATTTTGGAAGAGGTAAAGTACAGTATATTGACAACATTTTTTTATTGGTGGAGGAACTATAATTGTTTCATAATTATTTAAATTCTTTTGAGAATTGGATAATTTGGAGAGAATACATTTTGTGGATTTATGGATTATTAAAGGCTAAAATGCCAGATTACAATATTTTATTAAGTGCTGATAGTTTTTATCTTTTACAATTAAAAAACAATGTATCATACAGTCAATTATGTAGAGTGAAAAGAATCAATTTTAAAGTGGAATCTGACTTAATTATAAATTAATGAAAGATTTTTATGTAATGGAATAAAAGGGCACTAATATTCAAAACAAAGATGAAAATTTTCAGAAATAGAGAAAAGCTTTTACAACTCATGTACAGATGCAGCCATTCAAAACGTGTGAGGTACACCACGGTACCATGTAGTGGGCGTGCCCCATCCTAACGCGGCATGACACAGTATCACGCGTCATATGACGTCATATCGGAAAGTATCCAGAATCACCTTGTAAAACCGCCAGGAGGATCCAATAAAGCTTAACCTCTCATGTACATTTGCATTACATGTGCATTTGATATTTTAAATTTAAACTGTGTATTACAGCATGTTAATCATCAGTCATTAAAAAGTTGGTATATTTTATGAAAGCATTATTGCTCAGTTGGGCAAAAGTGCACAACCTACCTTTATCATAAATATTTTAATTATGCAGGAATATTTTATGCATCAAAGCCTTTACCGAAGATATTACTAATAGTATTAATAATTGTAGTGATTCATAGCCGTTTCAGGGACGCCAAATATGTAATCATAGTGGCTCTCTGAAGGCACCAGTTCTGTAGGGTTTGGGCATTTACTGAGACAATTATTAATTGTAGCAGTAAATCACAAAGTTGATTCTTTTGATGGCTTTAGAGTCCAACCATGCGACATAACTCAAACAACGCACACACACAGGTACTAATACACGAGGATACATTTATTAATACATAGAATATGCATGTAAAACTAACAGATCTTATCGAGAGGGTTATCAGAATACAAAAGGTATATATTCAATCAGTTACAAAGTGTTACACATATCAAGAGGACATACGTTCAGTATATCATTCATTAAGACCGTTTCGTAAAGTGAACTTGGTTACAACTTCTACATTAGATACTCAAACAAGTACATAACTCTTAGGAATTAAATTGATATCAACTGGTTGGGATAACAATTGAATTCTCGAGCTGTAATGCATTGAAGTTGAATACTCATCCAATCTTTGGGGATTCAGATCTCCTGCGGGCACAAAGAAACAGTTGCAGGCTGTTGCTGTCCAATCCGCGCTCTCTGGCTCGGTGCCAGGCTGTGCTGTGCGGCTTGCGACGGTGCGCTGCTGATGCTCACTGACCGGCTAGTTAGTGTTGGCTTTAACTAGCAAAGTTTGTGCACAGGAGAAAAGATGACTGTGGGTCCCAGCAAGTCAGGAAGAGGACCGGTTCGTTCCTAATGAAGAGCTAGTTCTGAATAGTGATTCAGCTGTCCACAGTTCTGACCTGTTCACGAGGCCTGCTGCTGGTTACTCTCTGGCAACCTCCACTCTAGACTCTTAGAACAAAGGAAAGTTCTGGCACTCGGACACACTGGCCGTTCCGTGGTTGTCCGTGCTGAGTCTCAGGATGGTCAGGAGGCGCGCTGCGAGTATGTCCTGCCCTTGGGAGCCTTCTGCTCCTGGGCCGTCCTGCCCTGGAATTCTCCTTTGAATTCCCTTTAGAACAGTCCACAGAATCCTCTCCAGAATCCCTTCTGAATCTTGTTTTCTGAATCTGAATCTGAATCTTGTTGAATCTGAATCTTGTTGAATCTGAATCTCCCAGGCTCTCTGTGTTGCCTGTTTTACCTGGAGGAACTTCAGCTCATTGATTGGCTGAAAGTTCCATGGGCATCAGAGTCCCACGTGGGTTACTCGGCCCTACCAGTCCCTGATTGGTTGATCAAGGTGAGATATGAGTCACTTAGTCCTGACACTTAGTAATGCAGTCCAGATGTCCAACTGGCACTCCCTAGACAGATAGGCGCCAGTGGGTGACCATTGATCATGATAGCCAGGCTTAGCTAAGTGCATCCCCCTTTGGGAGCTGTCCTTGGACCTTAAATCACCTTGCATGAATGGTTTCTCTGTGGCTGCACCACAGAGATGAACAGAGAAATGAGGCCTAATTTGGGAAAGCTCAGAAACACTTAATTCTGCCTTATTAATAAGCCTCACCGCTACATAATGAATGACCTTGGACAAGCATTACGCTTTTCCACATTATTTGTAACCGTCATTTTAAATGAAAAGACTATTTTTTCATCGACGAAAAGTAACACCACAGCATTTCGTTGATCTAACTAACAAGGACGGGACATTAGCTAGCCAATAGGATAAAGGAATAAATTACTTTTTTTGTTTATTTCTAAGCACATTTATTTGAACATTTCCATCGATTGTACAAGCACTGAAAACTGTCCAATCCCTAGTTCGTCGGGCATTTTCTTTTAGTATAACAGATATAAAAACTCCCTTGCTTTTAACAGAGCGTTTCATAATTTCTAACAACAAAAATTATTTAAACTGTGACACTTATCATTCAACCAGAGCTCAAAACATCACAAGGATCCTCAAGAGCACAACAAAGACTGTATTAAAAGATATTGTATCAGATACATTAGAATCCAAGCTTTTTTATCTACGCATTATCTACGCTAAGAATTAGTCTTTAAAATTTATCACACAATAAAAAGTCAATTTCAGTGGTGTCCATATACCAGAGGTTATGATACCGCTTCAGAACTGAGTCAGCTAGTCAGATTCCAGGACAGGAATTATCTGTTTTATAATCGAGAATATGTAATCACGTATCTAAAGAAATTAATAATGATATTAATTTAAGGATCTAAATATCTAAATATATGTATCTATATAGCTGGTAGTATTACTGTATTTCATTGTCTTTGTAAACACTTTTTGTTAGCACCCGAATAGCAGGTGCATTCTATTTTTTGGTCTGTTATGGTCTGTAGCTCAAATCCTGCTTAAATAAAAATTAGACACAAGAGAGTATTATTGGACAATGTTGTGAGGCTCTAGCGGAATTTCTTTGTAAACTGAAGTTATAGAGGAGACAGGTTGTGTATCGCTTCTTTTGATACTTGTAAAAAAAACATTCCAATGTTAATGCGACACGGAAGATGATGTGGTGTATTGGTCGTTAGTGAAAAGATTTTATCATTTAATCTCTTTACTGTGCTCATTTTAATCCACTTAATATTGAATATTTATATGGAATTTTAACACTAAAGGGAAATTTTAGTAGTTAAGCATAAAACACAGAGGAGCATAACAAAGATCATAAAGGTCATAAACGATATTAATTTAGGAACATCAACATATTATGTAAACTATATGTTGCTGTTATTGGTATTTTAAAGAAAAAATGCACACCAATACTCAGTTTCCCCTACAGTATATTTACATTTCTTATATTTCAAAATAACACGTTCGTACTGTACTGTATGTACAGCACACAGCGGTACCGCAGGTTGAACTGTAGGGCGCAAATCCACCCGAACCCAAAAGCCCAACATATTATTGTGCATTCGCCTGGTGCTGCGCGGTTTTCATCACTCTCTGCGGGAGTGCTGGCTGTGACGAATTAAACCGGTTTCACAGGTATTTTCAAAGTAGAAGGCGGTGAGTCTTCTAGCGAAAGACACCTCTCCCCCCCTCCAAAACCCCTTTTTTTTGCTTACAGTACTAATACTTAAGTACACTACAGTAAGTACAGTAAGTACTTACTGTACAGTACTTACGGTAGTACTTCTCACGTTAAGAAAGCTAGGTGTTAGCATAAACTATTAGTAATCAATTAAATTAAATTTAGCACTGTAATAAATTGTGCTAATAATAAATTCTATTCTACTCTGAGAATGTAGGGGGGAGGGAGAATGCCCATGGTCTTTTCACTGGTAAACTTGTGTCAAACTGTCAACAAAAACCAGCTGTCAAAAAAAAGTTTTTTTTTTTTAAAAAGTCAATTGTGTGTCCATAATATTGCTATTTTGAGATTGCTAATTGCTATTGCTACTGAGTCTCTGTGTAATGTAAATACATTTTGTCTCCAAATCCACCACCACTTATTTTAAAAGTTTAATTAGGAAGTAAAAACCTTACAGCGTACACAGATTTCTAAACTGATCAGGAGGAAGAAAAATCACCCGTGTTTCGTACATAAAAAGTGGTTATTAACTATCGAAACCTGTTTTATTTATTTTATTTTTATTTAGATTAAGAGTTCCCGTCACCCCCATTTCCATTTAAATCGCAAACCCGTGTTTAATTAAATGTCTTTATTGATTCACAATCTGGCAAGGCGACGTAAATCGTTATCTTTGTCTTCTGCATAATAATGTTCACCTCTCTGTCCAGTAAATTAATAATAAACTTTATTTTCGTTGTCTCCGCTTTAAAGGCACCCCCGTCGTGAAAGATTTTGACCTCGGAATGTTTACCCAGCACAATATTGTATTTCATTGCACTTTGACAGATTGTCTTTAAATCAACTGTTGTCAGAATATCCCCACCTCGAAACAAGAACAAAATTGCAACGATTTTATTAACTGGCTGTTTCAGTAACTTAAAGTATATATTTAAAGTAATAATTTAACAATATATGTAAATGTTTTAAGATATGTTTATGTTGTGAATGTCTGTAGATTGTATTTTATTTTTAGTTTTTGTTTTGTTTCACGTAAATTTTATAAGGGAATCTTGATTAAAATACTTTTATTTTTTCAGACAGAATTCACATTCGCTGCACCCAAATGGCCTTGCAGATCAGATATCAAGGAACAAAACAATTATCGTGCCCGGCTCCTCAATGGAATCGCTTTAACATGCTAATGCGTTGGTGTAACACTCTGTGTCTACAGTACATTGTAAACAAACCAGTTTCACAGGTATTTTCAACCCCCAGCCACTGTTGTTTCATCGGTTGTTATCCTGTAAAGCACTTTGAGGAGCCACCTTTAAAGGTGCTATATAAAATACAGTTTATTATTATTATTATTATTATTATTATTATTATTATTAATAATTTTGATCATATTTATCCTCCCAGAACTTGTAAATTGTTGTTGTTATTGTTGTTGTTATCCTGTAAAGCGCTTTGAGAAGCATACTGTCCAGCTTGTCAGGTGCATTCTCTTGTAAAATAATAAGTAGAGCTTTGAGCTTATTAGTGCTCCACTTACAGCAACCCAATGTAAATACATTTTGTCTCCAAATCCACCACCACTTGTATGAATCATAGCCCTGCCAAATGATGCAAATTCAGCTGCAATGGTTGTGTGCAGGAATTATTCAGTATGGCATCTCCATGTTCAAGTAAACTCTGCTCTGTGTGCAAATGCAAATGCATTTAAAAAGTTTTTTTTTTTTAAAAAGCCACCTTTAAAGGCGCTATATAAAATAAAGTTTATTATTATTAATATTGATGATATTCTTCCTCCCAGGACTTGTAAAATTGTTGTTGTTATTATTGTTATCCCGTAAAGCGCTTTGAGAAGCATACTGTCCAGCACATTGTTTTTCATTGCACTTTGACAGATCGTCTTATAATCACTTGTTGTTAGAGTATCCCCCAAGACGATATTCCCCCCAAGAGGATATAGAGGATATCCCCCAAGAGGTATCCCGGTAACAGTGAAACGGGCGTACAGTCTGGGGAGATCGCCCGTTTTCCATGTAAATATTTCCCTGGTTCCGCACCCCTTGGTGTCTCTCTCAATTCAATTCAATTCAATTCAAGGTGCTTTATTAGCATGACCGATGGGCACAATCAGTGTTGCCAAAGCAAACAAAAATAATAAAATTAACATGGAACAAAACAAAAAATAGAAGTAAAATAAAATCTACAGACATGTTACAGACATTTACAACAAAGACATATTATAAAATATTGACATATACTGTAGGCGGCTGGAGCATTATTGGGAGACAGACTTACTGTTCCTCAGGCTGTGACAGGAGATCACATACTGGGCTGCCAGATCAACTGAGTTCCCTCCTCCCTCTCCCAGTAGGATTGGGACCCGTTATGACTCTGGCAGGTGTGGGAACTCTGGGATTAGATTTCTGAATTTAGGAAAGAATGTTTCTCTAATCCCAGAGTATCTGTCACAGTGCAGTAGGAAGTGCACCTCTGTCTCTATTTCTCCCCGCTGGCAGTGGGAGCACAGCCTGTCCTCTCTGGGCAGCCAGGTCTGCCTGTGTCGCCCAGTTTCTATGGCCAGGCTGTGGTCACTGAGCCTGTACTTCGTCAGGGTCTGTTTCTGTTTGTTATTTTTTATTTTGGTCAAATATTCAGCTAGTGTGTATTGTCTGTTTAGGGTTCTGTAGCATTCCAGTTTACGTTGTGTTTGTGTGTGTGTGTCCCAGTGTGTGTGATATTGCTGTTTGATCTGTGCTGTGATGTGGTTGAGTCTGGGTTGTGGTGCTCTAGCAGTGCTGTCCTGAGGCTGGTTAGGGTTGGTGTGGCTCAGGTCGGTGAGCCTCAGGACCAGCTGGCTCAGGGGGCTCTGTTTTGGGCTCAGCTCTTGGCTCAGCAGAGCTTTGTGGTGGTAGGAATTTTGGTTGCTGTTTTTTAGGTGTAGCCAATACTTTAATATTCTTTTCTGTATGTTTATCAATAGTGGATACTGGCCTAATTCGGCCCTGCACCAGTTGTTAGGAGTTTTTCTCTGCACACGGAGGATGTTTCTACAGATCTCCATGTGCAGAGTTTCTGTGGGGTGTTTGTCCCATTGGGTGTAATCCTGGTCTGTGAGGGGACCCCACACTTCACTGCCGTATAGGGCATTGGGTTGGATAACACTTTCAAATATTTGGAGCCAGATTCTTGTTGGTGTATTGATGTTGAAGAGCCTCCTTCTTATTGCGTAGAAAGCCCTGAGTGCCTTCTCCCTCAGTGCCTTCACTGCCAGGTCAAAACTCCCAGAAGAGCTGATGGTGAGATCGAGATATGTGTAGCTGGATGTGTCCTCCAATGTGTTGTTGTTCAGTGTGAATTTGTACCTGTTTCCCTGAGGTCTGGCTTTTTTCTGGAAAACCATAACTCTGGTCTTGTCCAGATTGACTGTCAGTGCCCAGGTCTGACAGTACTGCTCCAGCAGTGCCAGGTTCTGCTGCAGCCCCTGTTCTGTGGGCGACAGCAGGACCAGGTCATCTGCATAGAGCAGGAACTTGATTTCTGTGTCGTGTAGTGTCAGACCAGGAGCTGCAGACTGCTCCAACATTCCTGCTAATTTGTTGATATAGATATTGAAGAGTGTTGGGCTCAGGCTGCAGCCCTGTCTCACCCCGCGGCCTTGGGTGAAGAATTTAGTCCTTTTGTTTCCAATTTTCACCGCACATTTGCTCTCTGAATACATTGATTTAATTATGTTGTAGTGTGCTCTCTGAAGGCACCAGTTATCAGGGCTACAACACGGTGACCTACTCAGCGGAAGGGGGGCCCTTTCCTGGGTCGCCTCAGGCTGTGTGGCAGGAAGGAGACGCCAGACCAGCAGGGTCCAGCCCACCACCCCTGCTCCAGCCTGCGCCGGTGAGACCGAGCCGTTATAAAGGGGAGATCCCATGGCAGATGTTTGAGGCCCAGTTCCAAATGGCGGACTGGGCAAACGGCTGGTCTCAGGTGGAGATGGTGGGCCACCTCACCGCCGTCCTGGAGGGGAAGGCCTGCCAGGCTTTGCTGGATGTACCCGGGGACCAGCGGTACAACTACGCGGCGTTGGCGTCGGCCATCCGGAGGCGTTTTGGCAGGAGAGGGGAGGCGCTGGGACTGCTGTGGGCAAGGTTGGCCCAATGCTGCTGTCTAGCGGGAGAGCCACTGGGTCCAGTCACCGCAGACGTGCCCTACTTAGCCCGCCAGGGTTACCCTACTCTCCTGGAGGAGGCCCACCAGGAGATAGCGCTCCAGGCGTTCCTCTGGGCCCTGGCGCCGACTGAGGTGCAGCGCCACGTGATGCTGCCCATGCCGGTCCTCTTGGAGCAGGCCCTGGCTCTGGCTGAGTAGGCTGATGCCGTATTCGAGGAGACTGGTGGGCATCAACGGAGGAGCACACGGGGAATCAGATGGGGAGGAGGAGACGGCCAGCGCGGCGACACCGGGGGAGCATCTGCCACCGCTGTGGGGAGAGGGGGCACATCGCCCAGGAGTGCCATCGGGAAACGGGAACGGGGCGCCCTAAAGGGGGGAAGGCCGCCCTTGAGCGACGCTTCCCCCGCTCTGGAAAGCCAGAAGGAGCACTTCATCCCGCCTGCTGTGGAAAGGGTTGGCCATACCCGGGGCTTATTTCTTAGAGAGAGAGACAGACAGAGAGAGAGGCACCAAGGGTTGCGGAACCAGGGAAATATTTACATGGAAAACGGGCGATCTCCCCAGACTGTACGCCCGTTTCACTGTTACCGGGATACCTCTTGGGGGATATCCTCTATATCCTCTTGGGGGGAATATCGTCTTGGGGGATATTCTAACAACAAGTGATTATAAGACGATCTGTCAAAGTGCAATGAAAAACAATGTGCTGGACAGTATGCTTCTCAAAGCGCTTTACGGGATAACAACAATAACAACAACAATTTTACAAGTCCTGGGAGGAAGAATATCATCAATATTAATAAAAATAAACTTGATTTTATATAGCGCCTTTAAAGGTGGCTTTTTAAAAAAAACTTTTTAAATGCATTTGCATTTGCACACAGAGCAGAGTTTACTTGAACATGGAGATGGCATACTGAATAATTCCTGCACACAACCATTGCAGCTGAATTTGCATCATTTGGCAGGGCTATGATTCATACAAGTGGTGGTGGATTTGGAGACAAAATGTATTTACATTGGGTTGCTGTAAGTGGAGCACTAATAAGCCCAAAGCTCTACTTATTATTTTACAAGAGAATGCACCTGACAAGCTGGACAGTATGCTTCTCAAAGCGCTTTACAGGATAACAACAACAATAACAACAACAATTTACAAGTTCTGGGAGGATAAATATGATCAAAATTATTAATAATAATAATAATAATAATAATAATAATAATAAACTGTATTTTATATAGCACCTTTAAAGGTGGCTCCTCAAACCGCTTTACAGGATAACAACCGATGAAACAACAGTGGCTGGGGGTTGAAAATACCTGTGAAACTGGTTTGTTTACAATGTACTGTAGACACAGAGTGTTACACCAAAACATTAGCATGTTAAAGCGATTCCATTGAGGAGCCGGGCGCGATAATTGTTTTGTTCCTTGATATTTGATCTGCAAGGCCATTTGGGTGCAGCGAATGTGAATTCTGTCTGAAAAAATAAAAGTATTTTAATCAAGATTCCCTTATAAAATTTACGTGAAACAAAACAAAAACTAAAAATAAAATACAATCTACAGACATTCACAACATAAACATATCTTAAAACATTTACATAATGTTAAATTATTACTTTAAATATATACTTTAAGTTACTGAAACAGCCAGTTAATAAAATCGTTGCAATTTTGTTCTTGTTTCGAGGTGGGGATATTCTGACAACAGTTGATTTAAAGACAATCTGTCAAAGTGCAATGAAATACAATATTATGCTGGGTAAACATTCCGAGGTCAAATTCTTCAACGACGGGGGTACCTTTAAAGCGGAGACAACGAAAATAAAGTTTATTATTAATTTGCTGGACAGAGAGGTGAACATTATTATGCAGAAGACAAAGATAATGATTTACGTCGCCTTGCCAGATTGTGAATCAATAAAGACATTTAATTAAATACGGGTTTGCGATTTAAATGGAAATGGGGGTGATGGGAACTCTTAATCTAAATAAAAATAAAATAAATAAAACAGGTTTCGATAGTTAATAACCACTTTTTATGTGCGAAACACGGGTGATTTTTCTTCCTCCTGATCAGTTTAGAAATCTGTGTACGCTGTAAGGTTTTTACTTCCTAATTAAACTTTTAAAATACGCATTTCGAATAGAAGCAGCAGATGCTCATGTCTTCCTGCTATGTAGAACAAATCAGCAAGTTTTTTTTCTCCAATCAGAAGGGTGTCAAATGGTGTCAGGCAATCACCATTCTGAAGCCTACCATAATCTCTGGTATAGGGGTAGCCCAGAATTTCGTCACATTTTCATTTTAGGAAATTATTAAATGCTCGGTTAAAGCAAGGGAGATTGTCCGTTATAGTGGACATAAAAACAAGAGTTTGCTGCAGCGTTATTGGAAACCCAATTTTAACACAAATCGCTGGCATTATATCCTAGAAGACACAGAAAGAAAATGGTGGGTAGCTGCGTCAGCATGCGTAGGCTGCAAAGGAACAAGTAATAGGTTTATTCCATGCTGAAAAAAAGAAGAAAGAGAACACAACGTTTTGGCCGTGGAGCCTTCTTCAGGTGTGAGAGAGACAGGGCAGTAGGCAAAGGTAAAGTAGCGGGAGAACAAAGGTAGGGAGGGAGGAGGAGTGAGAGGCAGGAGCAGGGGACAGAAAGAGAGGCCAATCAAGAGGTGTGAAGTCAGAATGGGTGCAGAGAGGTGTGAAATGAAACTTTCAATGAATGGAGAAAATTTAAAAGAACAGTAGTCTGTTGTTAAGGGAAAGGAGAATGTGTGATCCTTGCTGCAGAATAATTTTAGTTTTGGTGGTCTTTCTGATGTATGAGTTCGGAAAACCGTCTTTGGGTTTGTACCATGCATTTTGAATGGCTGCATCTGTATAAAAAGGAAATGGATTGTAACAGGGCTCATTCTTTCCCCCTGGGCTCAGTTCTTAGTAGCCAAATTGAACCACTCCACAAACAAAAAGGAAACATTAAAAAGAAAAATAAATGTCTCTAAACAAATTAACAGACAAATCAGAAATCTTTATCCTTTTCCTCCTAGTGGCGGTGTGGTGGCTAAGGATCTGCCCCTGTGGCTTGAAGGTTGCCGGTTTGTATCACATGGCTGGCAGAGGAATCCTACTCTGTTTGGCCCCTGAGCAAGGCCCTTAACCCCAGCTGCTCCAGAGGTGCTATGAAAATTGCTGACCCTGTGCTCTGACCCCAAGCTTCTCTCCCTGTCTGTGTGTCCTCATGGAGAGCAAGTTGGGCTATGTGAAAAGACAAATTCCTAATACAAGAAATTGTACTGTATATGGCCAATAAAGTGATCTTATCTTATCCTACAAGAGACACCCCAGCAGTGCTCAGCTGCTGATTGTGGAGGCTCCAACCCTGTAACCTTCCCAATACACTTAAAAGTACCATGCTAAATAAATATCACATCACACCAAACATATAACAGAAAACATACATACAAAATATAGTCCCCCACATTTTCTAAAATATATTTTCCTTAAAAATAATTACATTTTTAGTTTTGTGTAATTGCTTTTTAAACGCGTATGTCACTGTAGGGATGGGGAAACCAGCTCACCCCCAGTCCCAAAGAGGGCACTTTGGAAACAGGCCAGTGGCCATTTTGTGTCTTTTTCCCCAGAGTTCCCCTGCCACCAATTGCAGACTGTAAGATGGGTCCCATCACAATAATATTATATAATATCCAGTATTAAATATAACAAGTGCTGAGAAAATATGATATAATAAATATATACAGATGCAGCCATTCAAAGTGCGCGGCACACATGTACCGCGGGTAATTGGCTACATCCTTGCGCAATACCGTGGTACGTGATTGGTTGACCGACAGGGGCACTCGTGGTGCGTTGGTCGGTCGTAGAAAGATTTAAATGTCTTTACTGTGCCCATTTTAGTATTGAATATTTATATGGAATTTTACCACTGAAGGGAAATCTTAGTAGCTGAGCATAAAAAGAATAGGAGCATACTGTACCGGGACCAGGCATGATGTCTTCCAGAGCACAGGGACTTTCTCCAAGCGCAGGCTCAGGTTGAACAGTCGCTGGAGCACTCCACTCAGCTGATCAGAACAAGCCCTCAGAACTCTGGGACAGATGTCGTCTGGTTCTGTGGCATTACCCTGGTGCAGCCTCTTCAGGTCCCTCTTCACCTGGTCAGCCGTGATGGTCAGCCTGGGGTTGTAGCTGTAGGCGGCCATGATTGTGGGGGGATGGAGGAGGTGTTGGGCAGTCGCAGCTGTGAAGGTTTAAGGAGCGTGTGGCTGTGGGGGGATGGGTGTCGAGCCACAGAGGACCCTGAATCAAACCTGTTAAAAAACTTGTTCAACTCGTTGGCCATCTCCAGGTTCCCCTCCGTTGCACCCCCAGCCTGTTTGAAGCCAGTGATCTACAGTAGGTACTGAATGAGGATGAGGATTTTGAAGTTGACTCGAAACCTGATAGGAACAAGATGTGCATTTATTAATTCTAGAAAAAAAAGCCTTTCTTGATTTCTCTAGTTCCTAGTTTCTCTAGTTCCCTTTAAAATAAACTATTATTCCACAATGCAGAGTATTACATGGACAGTATTTACATATGATATTTGTGATTTAAAAAAATTAACACAAGCAGCTTTTGGGGATTTAAGTGTTGGCTGAGTTATTGCAGGATAAAAGACTAGAGATGTTGGTAAGAAAAATATAATTTTGGGAAAGTTGAGGAATACACTGATAACAAGAACACTTCCTAATGGGGTTAGGCATACTTTTGATGAAGATGATGAAGTTGTATTTTAGATTTTGTGTAGTTGCTAGCATTGAACTGTGTGTTGGATGCACATGAATTGAAGGAATGGGCAAACATAGCTGACTTTGATCCACAGAGCCAGCATATTAAGATGTTTATAATTAGAGGCAATTTGTTTAAATAACTATGTATGGATACTGATGTGCAAGAGAGGTGGAAAGGCTGTTTCCTTAAGCCAGCACAATAAAATATTTTATTCTCAGTGAGATGCTGCCATTTCATAGTGGGTTTCTAACACTGTGTATAGTTCCATCCACACAGTGCCTTTACTTCCATCCATTTTCTAATCTCTTTATCCAGTACAGAGGATTTGGAGCCTATCCCAGTAAGCAACAGACACAAGGCAGAATATACCCTGAACATAGTGCCAGTCCATCACAGGAAAGACAGACACAAACACACACACACCAGGGCCAGTTTTCCCAAAAACCAATTAACTTACCAGTATATTTTGGAGTGAGAGAGGGAGTCATATCACACATATGAAGAAAAACCATGTAACCCAGAGAGAACATGCAAACCCCACACACACAGAATGGCGGGAATTGAACCTAGGACCCCAGTGCTGCAAGATAGCAATGCTAACCACTTCGCCACCATTAGAAATTGATATTTTAATTATCTTTCTAGTTTACAGGTTTGCATGCATAATTTAATTTTGAAAGCCACTGAGACATCAGGTACTACTGTTGTATTTATGAAAAAGAAACAGAACAAAAAGCATACTAACAATTGTGCCATCCTACTCCTTGGTTAATACATTTTATATTTATAAACAGTTAACGTTGTTAGCAAAATATTTTGATTTATATTTTACCCTATTTTTTCTTTAGTTTTGTATTTAACTTATTATAATGATAGTCAGATTTAATGTATATTTGAACAATGAAAATATATTTTTACAAGATGCGGGGGAAAGTGCAACAACTTATTACAGCGCTAAATTTAATATTATTGATTACTAATAGTTTATGCTAACACCTAACTTTCTTAATTAGATGTATTTAAAACAGTGAACTAAGTGTAACATAACATTCACAAATACAATCGAGAATAGTTTTGTGGTGTTTGTGTAGATGAAACGTTTCTAAAATGTATAACATAACAAAATAAAAGACGATAAAAATCTGTAATCTTTCCACTTGTATTGTCATTAGAAAGTACAACAAGTTTCTGCTTTGTCTAAGGATGGTATCAAAAAGTAGTCTAAGTGGTGAGAAAGCTGTGCTTAATGATAATTAAGGGACTTAAAAGTAAAAAGAGATGTTTCATATTTCTTGATTAATTGTAAAAACTAAGTTATAAATGCAGACGTGATTGGTGCATTAAGCGCTCCAGGCAGCAGAACTGAGCTGTGTGCCACCTCCTTTTCTCGGTGCCGCACCGGCTCTAAATATCTAAACATATGTATCTATTTAGCAGGTAGTGTCACTGTACTCCACTTTCTTTGTAAACATGGAAAAACAGATTCACAACGCGAGGCTGTGTCACTGTGTAAAAAAACCTGATTTGAACACCCTATATTGTAATGAGCTGCTGAGCTACTGTAAGAATAGGAGTTCCTGCTGTCAGAGGGGGTGGAAAGTGCCCACGGTCATTTAATTAGTATTACAATTCACACTGAATTTAACCCATTCAGAGCCTACATTACATTTTAGCATTTCATTCAGAGCAGAAACCCTCACACCTGAAGAAGGCTTGAGTTTTCTCTCTTCCCTTTTAGCATGTGTACAATGCTGTAATACAATTTAAAATAAATGTTTTAACAGTATCAACTAAACTCCATTAATATAAGTATCGAGTGGTATTAAATAAATACAGCTTTTTAGTATAGATTACAATTTTCTAAAATGTTAAAAAATAAAAACAATTACAATCTAATCTTTCCACATTTGATCCCAAAATCCCAAGAAAAATAAATCTAAATGGGGAGAAATCTATGCTGAAAGTTTATTAAGATACTTAGAAGACAAAGATAACAATTTATGTTGCATTTGTCTTATTATATAAATGTTTATATTGTAACGCATACTGTACAGCCTCCATTTCTCGATAAAAATTTCAAAGATCGTTTGCGCAGCCTACTAGGGGGGGTCTACTCTCAGTGACAGCTGACAATCCTCCATACACTCAAGTGAAAAATTAATAATGCCAATGTAAATGTCGTATTTACAATTTGTTGATAACAGAAATGTTAAGTTCTCTAAAGCTTTGTGATAGTTTACCCAGGCAGCAAAAGATCAGCTACACTGCGAAGATGCAACACCGAAGATATGATTTATAACCTTTTAAATCTGAAGGGAGATCTAAAGGGATCCCCACCCCACACACAAACAATGGAAGCAGGAAGCAGAAGCAGGGACAGTTGTCAGAAGGAAAGAAGGTGACTATTCATTGTTATTAAAAATGACTTAAATTCGATCATGTTGTGATATTTAGAAATATAAAAAGCCAATTAATTGTTCATAATATTGTTTTTCTATTTTTTCAAAGAAATGTTTGTTAAAAGAGAAGTCACAGCGCCAGCTGGATTTGAACAGCCAACCTGTGGATTACTAATCCAGCACCTAGACCACCAGGCTACCAGCAAGGTCACATGAGCAGAGGTGAAACAGCCCTACACATACAGAATCAACAGACATTGTACAGTGTGTATTACTGTGTTGCAGTACACAAATATAATCATATCGTTATTAATTTCTTTAGATACGCGATTCCATATTATATTGGCAGAAAAGCTTAAAACTACCACTTTTTATACACGCTATTTCACGTTAGTTAAAGACTTCGATGCTTAAAATGTTTAGGGAGAAATGGAATACTGGTGTGTATTTTTTCTTTAAAGTACCGAGACCAGCCATATACTGTATGTTTATGTTCCAAAATTAATATCGTTTATGGCCTTCACACACGTTACAGTATGCTCCTATTCTTTTTATGCTCAGCTCCCTTCAGTGGTAAAATTCCATTGAAATACTCAATACTTAAATGGGCACAGTAAAGACATTAAATTTACATATACATACTGTATACAGTACAGTTTGCATATAGTAATATGTTTATGTTCCTAAATCAATCTCTTTTATGAGCATGTGAAAGGCATGGTGAATCGGAGATTCTCAAAAATTACTGTACTTTGCATGATTGGAAACAAATGCGTGATTGCAAAATTCTGTGGTGTTACTTTTACAAAGACGGTCAATGAAAAAAAGAATGTGGACCAGGGCAATACTTTGAGTTTATAGCTTGTCCAAGGTCATTCATTATTAATACTATTAGTAATATCTTCGGTAAAGACTTTGATGGCAACAGCTCAAACATGAGAGATTGAGCTTTATTAGCTTCACCTTGCGGAAATTCCGGATACTATTATTTTACTTGCGGTATTATGTGGTATTTTGCAGGATTATATGGGATTATACGGTAACCTGTGTTATACTGCGACAAGCATACTGCATTTTAACGTGGTATAATGGTATCATGCGGCACTATGCGAGAATTTACAGTATTAATATGGTAACTTGCGGTAAACTGCATCAAGCTCACCGCAAAATAATGCGGTATTGCCCGCTTGTTTTGAATGGCTGCATCTGTAATATAAGTGGAATGAGTATGAGTGAAAGTGAAAGGAGGTGATAACAGAAGAATTGATTATTGGTCGATAGGGCTTTATCAGCCCAGGTCAGTCAGTAATGTAAGAAAAGGAAATAGGGAGGCGCGTTGGTCCTAGGAGAAGCCTGCTTACTGCATCCCTGGTGAAAAGACACTGCTAAACAAACCCCGTCGGTCAGAGAAAGGGAATCTCAAGTATGAAGAAACCGAATTACGAGCTTCCTAAAAAGGGAACCAAATGGGTTTTGAAAGGCAGCCCTCAGGAGTGCCAGGGGTGCACAATGGCAAGCTCGAGGGTCAATGTGCTGAACAAAGGAACAAAATGGTGAAAAGAATAAATAACCCAGACAGCCCAAAAAGCAAAAGAGAGGCAAGTGTCAAAGGTGTCCCAAAGATCAGGAGAAAAGGCTGTCCCAGAGAGAAGCCAGAAAGGCGGCAGGAGAAAGGGCAGCCAGAGAAAAAGCCAAAAAGCCAGGGCAGATCTCTCTAGAAACTGAGATTGGGCTGCTAGACTGGGAAGGATGAGTGCACAGGAAAAGCTCTGGGGTCCTGGACGAGGGAAGCTGCTACCTGAAGGAAGGCCAGCAGGAAGAGTCCAGGCTTCGAGGGCAGGGCAAACTGGAGTGTTGAGTTGAATGCAGACATGAAACTGAAACTGCTGCACTGGGCAACATGGAGAGTAGGCTTGGAGCTGAGCCTGCTATATAGAGTTTATCGGTTGGAAAAGGGAGCGTTGTGTACAGAGAAACAAAAAGGGAACTGGACAAGTTGAAAAGCAGATTTGAGGCTGAAAGCGCCGCTCAGCGTGAATTGCTGACTTGAGCTGAAAACTGCTGGGCTCGCAGAACTGGTGGCTTGAACAGGGAGCCTCAGATACAGGAGAAACTGAATGGCGAGATTCCTGAAAAGGGGAACCAAATAGGTTTGAAGGACAGACCTGAGACTGCAGCTGCTGCACAGAGTGAGACGAGGGCTAAAAGTGCAGGCTGATTGAATGGAGAAATGTAGAGGGTATGAAAGCAGTACTGCCAGTAAGGAAAACCAGGGTGAAATAAAAAGATGACAAAGCGCCATCAAAACAGTACCTCGGCATTAACTAAGAAAATGATAAATGAGATAATTGCTAATTAAGACAGATCATAAAAAAGGGATCTGGTCAGAGCCGGAAGCCCTGGAAAAATGTGAGCCCTCATAAGAAGGCAAAGGTGTCTCTGGGCAACCACAAGCAGAAAGGCTGTCATGACAGATGCACTTTACAGTCTGATAAAAAGTTTTTCACTTAGTTTATTCAAAAATTTAAAAAATTTAAAGATCTTTTGGTTAAAGATAATTGTGTCACAAACCGCATTCCTACAAGCATCTCTAAGCGCCAACTCCCGCGCACTAATTAATCAATTCTCATTCCTCACGCTCTTCCCTATTTATACCCTCTCACTCCACTCAGTCCCAGGTCACTATTGATAATAACCTTTGGCTTTCTCTTGTGTGCATAACTACTCTCGACCTGATTTCTGGCTGCCCGGCCTTGTTTCCTCATGCTTCAATGTCGTCTCGCCTCTCGTTTTGGATTTGGATACTTTCGACCTGACTCTTTTTGATACCCGACCTAGCTCTTTTAACTTGACTATGACTTTTTGCCTTTTGCCTTTGGGATTTGGGATGCTCCACTGTTCCCACTTCCTCCACTCTCCCAGCATTTGTTCTCCTATGCTATTTAATCTTTGCTGTCTGTCCTGTCTCTTTTTCACACCCGAAGAAGTCTCCACAGCCCAAACATTGTGTTTTCTTTCTTCTCTTTTCAGCATAGAATAAACCTATTACTTTTTCATATGTATAATATTACATGTATACTGTATATAGCATACATATCCAGCCATTCAAAATGTGTGAAGTACACTGTGTCAAAATGTGGTAGGCGTGGCACATCACAACGCATCATACCGCTTCATACCGCATGTTATGAAAATAGTATCTGGAATCACCTTGTATATCACCTTGAGCTAATAAAGCTTAATGTCTCCTGTACAGCATTTGAGATGTCACCAGAAAACGCCCAACAACGTGGCGAGCTGTGGGTAATTTTGCGTGGTACGGGTTGTACCATGCATTTTGAATGGCTGCATCTGTATATAATGTAAAGCTAAATATCTGATTAACTCAGAAGTAAACTTATTTGTGATTACATATCTGGCTCCAGTGCAGTTTCAAAGCTGAGAGAACAAGGACAAAGATTGTTTGCTTCATGAGATAAATAAAAAGTTATAAAAAATTACAGAAAATGTCTTAAAGGAAAACCACCTTGGGATAGCCTTGAAACGTGCCTAAAAAATACAGTCAGGACATTTTACACTTTGCATCTTACTGATGACTAATTAATAAACATTTCATTAAAACGTGTTTTTCGTTTTAA
Source organism: Lepisosteus platostomus (assembly GCF_059453375.1). Classification (NCBI taxonomy): domain Eukaryota; kingdom Metazoa; phylum Chordata; class Actinopteri; order Semionotiformes; family Lepisosteidae; genus Lepisosteus; species Lepisosteus platostomus. The sequence continues at coordinate 22,631,439 of NC_142617.1, forward strand.
AAAATACATGGATACACAGTGTAGCGGCAATGCTTGTTAATAAGACAGAATTAAGCGTAGGTATGCTGTCCTAAATGAGGCCCCATCTCACCCCCCATGTCTGTGGTGCAGCCACAGAGAAAGTATTCATGCAGGCTGATTTAAGATGTTTTCTTTTGATAAGGAACAGCTCCCAGACGGGGATGCACTTAGCTAAGCCTGGCTATCATGATCAATGGTCATCCATTGGCGCCTATCTGTCTAGGGAGTGCCGAATGGACATCTGGACTGCATTCCTAAGTGTCAAGAGTAAGTGACTCATATCTCACCTTGACCAACCAATCAGGGACTGGCAGGGCGTGGTAATACCACGTGGGTCTCCAATGCCCGCCAAACTCTCAACCAATCAGCACACATCTGTGTCTTGGTCAAAAAGGGAGTGCAAGCTCAGATCGGGGCTCTCCTTGGCCATCGCGCATCCTCAGAGACAATCACGTGACAACTGCTGTTGTCTGGATAAGTAAACCCCATGTTCTACATTGCGTCTCGAGAATTCAATTGTACCTCAACACAAGTTGTTATCAATTTAATTCATAAGTAATGTATTTACTTCTGAGTTTAGAGTAACAGTGGGTAATAACACTGATTAGCGATTTGGTAACCGAACGATATATATTGACATATATTATCTGTTGTGTATCTCTTTGTGTTTGCATCTCTTCGAGATTATATACCAGGCAGACTAGTATATGTTTGGTGCACAATTTATATTAATAAATGTATCTCATGTATTGAACCCGTGTGTGCGTTGTTAGTTATTCTGACGATTGATGTTCTAAAAGCCCCAACGAACAACCTCGTGATTACTGCTACAATTAATAATTGTCTCAGTAAACCCATCAAACCTCTACATTTAATGGCGTCCCTGGGCGGGCGAGTTTAGAATGAAATGAGAATCAATCGCACAGAATAATTGATGTTGCTGTGAGTTCAAGTTCAGCACAGCACCGCGGCTTCTATACGCAAATACCGGGTGTGCTGATAACTGCGTAAAGAAACCCCCTGTTTTCTAGTGTTTAGTGTAACGTGTGCTGATTGGAAATCCATCTGCTCGGGTGTTTAGATTCCATACTGTATTTTGGTAAAAGGAAAAAAAGTAATACTCTTAAAGTTTCTCTGACGTAATGACAATGGCTGCTAAAATGTCTGAAGTGGAGTCGCTTATAAGTACTATTTCTAGCGACGACAATCCTGGTTACTGGAGCGGTATCAAAAAGTTGAACTTTGATGATATTGAGAAGCTGCAAGTAGATTTAGTAGCTAAGGTAGCGAACCAGCTTAACACAGGAGGGTCTGTGAACGCAGTTCAGGTACTATCTAGTTTCGCCTTAAATCTAGCTAAACAGCTGGAACTGTCTTTGTCCGAGCTGACAAGGTTTCAAAAGCTTCAGGGAAAGCTAGAAAGATATAAGGTGGAGCGAGTTGAGTTGTTGGATATAATCAGAGAAAAGGGAGTGAAAAATGAGGAAAGTGAAGACAGACTCAGGGAAGTTTTAGGTAAATTAGATGACTTGTCTGCTAGAGAAACTGCGGCTGAGGTAGCTAGGAGAGACCTGGAAGCGAGCTTGAAAGAAAAAGAAAAAGAAATTGAGAGTTTAAATGAGCTTAGCGAGGAAAGGCAAAAGGAGTTAGATGCTGCCGTACTGGAAGCAAAACAGGCTAGATCCCAGTTGCATGCCAGCCCACCTAGCAGCCCGGAGCGCTCACCCAGCGCGCCGGGAGGAGGTTTCTCCCGGCCAGGGTCTGTGGTCGGATCGGCATGGGGGAGATCGCCGAGTCCTGCGCGAGACGCAAGGGCGATTCAATTCAGGCATAGACCCCCTGCTCCTGATCACGGCCGTCTCCCTGCCCGCGGAGAAACCGTAAAAATTAACCTCCACTCCCTGAGGCAGTTAGCCAAAGATGTAGAAAGGTTTGACCCGTCAGTGTCAGGGAATAATGTGGAGACCTACATCGATGAGCTGAGATATACTTTGCAGTTTATGCCCGAAGCGTCCGAACAGGAAAAGGCTACGTTAGTAAGGAAAACTACCAGCCGAGCGGTCCACGAGTGGATGTCTAGACAAGGACCAGAGGTCTGTAATAGCTTTGAGGAGCTGTGTCAGGCAATGATTGGAGAATTTTCGGCTTTTATCGATCCCATATCGGCAGTGGCCGCTGCGCACCATATTAAGCACGAAAAAGCTGAAGCCCCTCGCGACTATTATGAGAGGCTTAGGCACACTTATTTTGCAGGGCGGAATGAAGAGGGTTGCGAAGAGAACGTGAATTTCAAAGGTTTATTCATTGCTAATCTGCATCCCTCAGTCAGGAAAATGATTGTGATGCACACTGATGCAAAAGCGATGAAAATGGCTGACATTAGAAGGTTGGCTCAAAAAGCCTGGGGAGCTGAAGTCTCTGCTTCCTCAGAGCGAAAACCTGCTAAAACGCTCGTGTTCGCCACTAAAGCCAGCAGGGTTGATGACTCGCCTCAGCTCGAGGGAGCTGAGGTTCCTGAGCCCGCTAAGCCCCGGCGCAAAATAGGCAGGCAGGACCGCACTAAGCGTCAGAGCCGCCTTGAGCGCTACGGGGAAGGCAAGGGCTCAGGCAGAGCCTATCATAAGGCTGGACGAAGGGAGTCGACTGCAGCCCGCCTGGCCAGGCTTGAACAAGCCCTGCTTGAGTGATCAGGACAGGGTAAACCTTCCGCACCGAATGCCGGAAGTGTGAATGAGCTTAGGGGGACCAAGCCCCTTCTCACTGGAGGAGGCGGGGATCCGTCCCAAGCCCCTCCCTCAGTCTATCTGATTGGGTGGGAGGGTTCCTGCCTGGAAGAAGGCTGTGACTCTGAGTTGGGCGCTGACCCCGCCCCTGAAGTCAAAGAAAAGGCAGGCTTCCAACAATTCTTAGGGAATCTCAGCCAGAAAGGCAAAGCAAGGCGTATTTATATCAAGGTTTCTCTTGAAAACGTCTTAGATAGAGAAGCACTGATTGACACTGGGGCTGAAATTAGTTTTATGTCAGCCGATCTACTCAGCGAGCTCAAACGAGTAGCGAAAGGAAAAGGCATCAGACTTAAGGTAGAACCGTGTAAGATAGATATTTCCAGCTATACCCAGGATCATGCCAGGATCACACACCGAGTATGGATGGCACTTAGGTTCGGGCCAATGAACGTGGTGCATCCTGTTTACATCTCTAGGTTTAAAACAGAGCCACTACTCATTGGCCAAGACCTGCTTGACAGGCTGGAGCCTCTGGTGGACTGCCAGCGTGGAAAATTGTGGGCTCAGGTCAAAAACCCTAAGCCTGTCGTACAGCAAAAAGGGGGGTTCAGTGGTTATGCTGTGATCATACAGTGCCCACTGAACACTAGAGCTGAGTTGGAGGTTCCTCCTGGTTCCTCTGGACGAGAAATAAATGTCTCTTCTTGCTTTCCAAAACTATAGGGAAGTCCTGCCCAGGCCAGCACTCCCACGGTCTCTCAACTACAGGAGCAGTGCTCCGAGCAGCTGCTTGTCCCGCCAGGTAAAGCACACCCCTTTTTCATCCCTGAAGAAGAGTGGATCTCCCTGTCCCGTAATGAATGGGAGTCCTTTCTGTGCACCCTGGTACCTAAGGGGGACCAGGACTACCACCCCATGGTGGTGGGAGGGGTCCAGGTGGCAGAAGTGCAGGTTGATGATGTAATTCTTAGCCTCAGCTCTGAGAAGTCCATAATCAGTGAAGGTCTGTTCAAGGACCTGTCGCAAAGCCATCAGGTGACCCTGGTGACACAGTCACAGGTTCTGTGGTGGGCACCCCCACCTCATAGGTCCATTTGGAGCAAAGGAAGCTGTGTAGCTTCCATCTCCATCAGAAAAAGGAAGTTTGCTCACTACTTCCAAGTAGCACCTCAGCTGACCCATTCGGTCTATATTGGTGCAGACCTGTTGGTTCGACTGGGCGCCCAGCTGGACACAGTAAACAGTGTGCTGTGGACACGGGTGAACCCAGATGCCCACTCTCTAAGCGGCGACCCAGAGAACATTCGGTCAGGTCAGACGATTCCTCAGGCCTGTCAGGTAGTAAACGAATCGGACCTGATCGTTCCTGCGTCAACGGCAGGGTTTCCGGTACGCCTTGTCCTAAAGAAGGGACAGAGAATGGACACTGAGATGGTTTTCTTCCAACCATCAGCTCAGTTTATCAGACTGAACCTAGCAGTCTGTGGTACCCCCAGACTGGAACGGAATGGCCGAGCCACCTGCCTATTGGTGCAGAACATAGCAAAACAAGATGTCAAAATCCCTGCTCGCACTGACATGGGACTGGTAATTGACAATGGTTTCTATGATTTCGAACTGGCCATCCCAGTACTGGGGCAGCTCCCTGGTCCCTTGGCCAGGGAGGGGGGAACCGAGCAGGTGTACTACACCTACCCCCGGCGGATGATTGCAATTATGCCAATAGAGGGATTCTGCAACCAGGAGGTGTGCAGAGTGGACCTTAGCGATAAGGATGAGATGGTTGTGTACACAGTACACGCAGGTGTTCCGACGGACCACTCAGCCGAGGGTGCGACCCGGGATACCACCATGCCGTCAAAAGCGGGGTTCCTAGAGCAGGTACAGGAACAGGTTGGTAAGGCAGATGCCCTGGAAACGGAAAGCTAGCGTCAGCAGCTGCGTCAGATCTTCCAGGATTTCCAGGAAGTGTTTGCACGGGACGCCTATGACTGTGGGGTGACGGATTTGCACACAGTGCGCATTCCCACGGCCCCTGGCACCCGCCCAACCTACAGTGCCTTGCGAAAGTATTCGGCCCCCTTGAACTTTTCAACCTTTTGCCACATTTCAGGCTTCAAACATAAAGATATAAATTTTTTATTTTATGTGAAGAATCACCAACAAGTGGGACACAATTGTGAAGTGGAACGAAATCTATTGGATTTTTGAAACTTTTTTAACTAATAAAAAAAATGAAAAGTGGGGCGTGCAAAATTATTCGGCCCCCTTGCGTTAATACTTTGTAGAGCCACCTTTTGCTGCGATTACAGCTGCAAGTCGCTTGGGGTATGTCTCTATCAGTTTTGCACATCGAGAGACTGAAATCTTGCCCATTCTTCCTTGCAAAACAGCTCGAGCTCAGTGAGGTTGGATGGAGAGCGTTTGTGAACAGCAGTTTTCAGCTCTTTCCACAGATTCTCGATTGGATTCAGGTCTGGACTTTGACTTGGCCATTCAAACACCTGGATACGTTTATTTGTGAACCATTCCTTTGTAGATTTTGCTGTATGTTTGGGATCATTGTCTTGTTGGAAGATAAATCTCCGTCCCAGTTTCAGGTCTTTTGCAGACTCCAACAGGTTTTCATCCAGAATGGTCCTGTATTTGGCTGCATCCATCTTCCCCTCAATTTTAACCATCTTCCCTGTCCCTGCTGAAGAAAAGCAGGCCCAAACCATGATGCTGCCACCACCATGTTTGACAGTGGGGATGGTGTGTTGAGGGTGATGAGCTGTGTTGCTTTTACGCCAAACATATCGTTTTGCATTGTGGCCAAAAAGTTCGATTTTGGTTTCATCTGACCAGAGCACCTTCTTCCACATGTTTGGGGTGTCTCCCAGGTGGCTTGTGGCAAACTTTAGACGAGACTTTTTATGGATATCTTTGAGAAATGGCTTTCTTCTTGCCACTCTTCCATAAAGGCCAGATTTGTGCAGTGTAAGACTGATTGTTGTCCTATGGACAGACTCTCCCACCTCAGCTGTAGTTCTCTGCAGTTCATCCAGAGTGATCATGGGCCTCTTGGCTGCATCTCTGATCAGTCTTCTCCTTGTCTGAGCTGAAAGTTTAGAGGGACGGCCAGGTCTTGGTAGATTTGCAGTGGTCTGATACTCCTTCCATTTCAAGATGATCGCTTGCACAGTGCTCCTTGGGATGTTTGAAGCTTGGGAAATCTTTTTGTATCCAAATCCGGCTTTAAACTTCTCCACAACAGTATTACGGACCTGCCTGGTGTGTTCCTTGGTCTTCATGATGCTCTCTGCGCTTTCAACAGAACCTTGAGACTATCACAGAGCAGGTGCATTTATACAGAGACTTGATTACACACAGGTGGATTCTATTTATCACCATCAGTCATTTAGGACAACATTGGATCATTCAGAGATCCTCGCTGAACTTCTGGAGTGAGTTTGCTGCACTGAAAGTAAAGGGGCCGAATAATTTTGCACGCCCCACTTTTCATTTTTTTATTAGTTAAAAAAGTTTCAAAAATCCAATAGATTTCGTTCCACTTCACAATTGTGTCCCACTTGTTGGTGATTCTTCACATAAAATAAAAAATTTATATCTTTATGTCTGAAATGTGGCAAAAGGTTGAAAAGTTCAAGGGGGCCGAATACTTTCGCAAGGCACTGTATGTCAGGCAGTATTGCATTCCCCTCACGGCTATAAAGCAGACGTTGGATGCTCTACTAGAGCGTCAGATCATAAGGGAGTGTAACTCCACTTGTAACTCCCCACTGTGGCCGGTGCTGAAACCCAATGGTAAGTGGCGTCTGACCATTGACTACCGGCAGCTGAATAAACAGGTTCCTTTGTCACGATAGCCAATGATCTACCTAGATCAGGAGTTAGCCAAGGTGACAACAGCGAAATATTTCACCACAGTGGATGTGGCCAATGGGTTCTGGACCCTTAAGGTAGAACCGACAGACCAGTACATACTGGCCTTTTCCTTTGGAAACAGGCAGTTCACCTGGAATCGATGCCCCTTTGGGTATTCCAACTCCCCAGCAGAGTTTAACATATTTCTGCACAAAGCCATGGGTGATGCAGCAGCCAGGGGCAACCTGGTCTATGTGGACGATATTCAGATGCGGAGTCAGACCTGGGAAGAACACATGGCCGAGATCAGGCATGTGTTGACCCAGCTCTCCCGTGCAGGGGCCAAACTGTCTCTGGCTAAGGGACAGTGGTGTAGGACCCAAGTGGAGTACGTGGGACTATTGGTTGGAGCACAATGCATACAGCCACAGTCCAGCAGAGTCCAAGCTATTCAGAATATGAAGTCGCCCAAAAACCTGTCTGAACTGCGTAGCTTTCTGGGAGTTCGTAATTATTCCCGGCAGTTCATTGAGGATTACGCTGAAATAGCAAGGCCCCTCCACAAGCTGTTGCAGAAAGACGTGCCCTTTGAGTTGGGGGCTTCCCCAGAACAGGCTGTGATGGAGCTGAAGCGCAGACTCGGTAGTGCGCCGTGCTTGGCCTACCCTGACAAAAATAAGGTCTTCTACCTTGAAGCAGGGTTCTCAGAGCACTGCCTTGGGGCTGCTCTGAGTCAGGAATATGACCAAGAGCGAAGGGTGGTGGCGTATGCCAGTCGAACCCTGAGCCCAGTGGAGCAAAAGTTCTTGGACTGCGAGAAGGCCCTGTTGTCTACGGTCTGGTCAGTAGAACACTTCCGTAGTTATGTTGGGGGACCAAAGATCATCATCGAAACCTGCCACCAACCTGTGACATTCCTGCATAGCCAGAGACTGAAAGCTGGCAGGGTGTCAAATAGCAGGATTGTGGCATGGATGATGGCCCTACAAGGCTATGAGATAGAGGTACGTTATGCACAGAGCAAGAAAATGTACCTGGGACAGGGCCTGGCTTTGGGCCAAGTGTGTCACGGTTGTGACACTGACATGGAAGCTCCAGAAACAATTCCCGCTGCTGAGCTACCGAACAATCATCGGTACTACAATGAGAACGTGGGCCAGGGCTTACCCATGGCCTATGTTGACGGTTGCTCTTTTCGCCACGAACACCAGGTGCTAGCAGGGGTAGGAGTAGTCTGGCAAGACAATACTCCCTGTGGGCTGACCCGCTATAAGCTAGGACCAAAGACTAGTCAGTATGTGGAAGTAGCTGGGGTGCTGATCACCCTCCAGCAGGCCCTGACAAATGGCCTTAAACAGTTTGTCATCTGTAGTGACTCGAACTACGCCCGACATAGCTTCGTGTCCCATCTTCCGTATTGGAAGGGTAATGGCATGAAAAATGCCCAGGGCAAGGAAGTAAAGAACAAAGAGTTGTTCCTGGCTAGTGACAAGCTCACAACCGAGGCTGGAATGATGGTTTACTGGAGGAAGGTGAAGGGACACTCCCAGGTGAAGGGACCCGACAAAGACGGGAATGATGAGGCCGACCGGCTGGCCAAATCTGGCGCCTTAGAGGGTGAACCCTGGCAGTTCCAGCAGGAATGGCTACCCCCAGAAACCGTGGCTGAGGTCAAGGCGGTCACCCGAAGCAGGGCTAGACAGGATGTCGGAGCTGACCCTCAATCTGTAGTGCTTGGGTCACAGGGTTTTAACACCGATCTTGTGGAAATGCAGAAACAGGACCCAGCAATTGGGCAAATGTATCAGCATATCGCTGTCACAGTGCGTCAACCTCTTTCGGAGCAGGTGCTGAGCCAGTCTCCGGAGCTGAAGGAGCTGGCAGAGGTGAAAGACAACCTAAAAATTATAAAGGGGTTGTTGGTTTGTGTACCAGTTGCACAAGGTGTCCCAAAGTGGGTAGTTCCCCGCTGTCATCGGGGGGTCATGATCCAACACGCTCATGACGAACCCTGTGGGGGTCAACGGGGAATCAAGGCTACGTATGACACTATCCAGCAGGTGGCATTCTGGCCTCACATGGGCCAAGACATCGCCGCATATGTAAAGGGGTGTCTGACGTGTAGCCAATTCCAACCATCACGGCCCTTGCACCGTGCACCACTCCAGAAAAAGGACATGACATTCCCCTGGTCCAATCTACAAATGGATTGGGTGGGGCCGCTGGTGAGGTCATCCAGAGAGAACAAATATTTCCTCACTGTTACGTGTGCATTCACAAAATGGATTGAGTGCCTCCCAGCACCCAACAACACGGCAGAGACAACTGCAGTGCTGTTGGTGAACCATGTGTTCAGTCGATGGGGACTCCCCCTGACCGTGGACTCGGATCGGGGAACCCATTTCACAGCTACAGTAATGGCAACCCTGTGGAATATGCTTGGGGTCAAGGCCCAGTTGCATATCTCCTACCACCCTCAATCCTTGGGCCAGGCAGAAAGGGCAAACCGAACGGTGGTTAGTATGCTCAAAAAGTTTGTCTCCACCAGCAGTAGGGACTGGGACATTAAGCTGCCCCTGGTTCTGATGGCCATCCGAGCTACGCCCCATTGCTCTACGGGGGTCCCACCTTTTGAGATGATGACAGGTCGGAAGATGACTCTTCCCCTACACTGTCTTTATGGGGTGGAGGACCTGAGCACGACGGGGGCTGCTAAGGCCCATCAGTATGTGTCAGACCTGCGAGCACATCTGCAGGCAACCTTTGCTTTTGCCCAGAACAATCTGGGAAGGAGTGCAGAGGGTAGGAAAGCATATTATGACCGAAAGGCAGTTAACCAGGAACTCCAAGTAGGAGACAAGGTCCCGTACTTCCAATTTGCCAAACCCACAGGGGTGGCCCGGAAGTTCTTACCCAGTTGGACAGGACCCCACGAGATTGTCGATAAGGTATCACCGGTAGCTTATCGAATTCGGATTGAAAAAGGAAGGCAATCTCTGGTCTACAAGTGGGTGCATCACAACCACCTCCGGTGGACCCTCGTCGACAACCTGAATAGCTTATTCAGAAGCAGCGCTGGACCGGGAACGAACCAGCTTCTTCCCAGGCAAAAGAGTGACTTGTGAGGACTCGTGGTCACACTCTGTGTATAGAGATTTTCTACGAGCCAGCCGGACTGCTGGTAGATCCCCTCGGAGCAACGACTGCCCTGCGTGCCGCCGTCAGATTCCTCCGCCCGTCCTACTCCGAGCTGCACCGCGACTGGTTGGTCGGTAGCCAAAGGACGCCGGGACAACGCCCATTGGACAACCGCTGGAACAGAGGCTGCAACAGAGCCTGTCAGCTGGTTTGGTGTTCATGCCGGGAAATTCCAAATCCATACGCAGTGGATAAGTAAACCCCATGTTCTACATTGCGTCTCGAGAATTCAATTGTACCTCAACACAAGTTGTTATCAATTTAATTCATGAGTAATGTATTTACTTCCGAGTTTAGAGTAACAGGGTAATAACACTGATTAGCGATTTGGTAACCGAACGATATATATTGACATATATTCTCTGTTGTGTATCTCTTTGTGTTTGCACCTCTTTGAGATTATATACCTTGTATATTGATAACCCTCACAGTAAGGTCTGCCGCTCGTATCCAGGCAGACTAGTATATGTCTCGTGTATTGAACCCGTGTGTGTGCGTTGTTAGTTGTTAGTTGACGATTGATTTTCTAAAAGCCCCAACGAACAACCTCGTGATTACTGCTACAATTAATAATTGTCTCAGTAAACCCATCAAACCTCTACAACAGTAAATACAAGATGGTAGAATGATGCTGTATTATTATATGCATTATTATAATGCAAGGAGAAGTAACAGCAGAATGTGGAATTTTACAACATAAATTCTTTCAATATAAATCACGTATTGTATATTTGAAGGAACTAATAACCCCCTTTTGAACTGCTAATTAGGGGGCAACTATCTATAGTTCTTTGACGCATAAGAAAAGAAAGAAAAACAGCTCTGAAGGAGTCCAATATGTGTTTTCAAGTCACAAAATCACTGTTTAAAGCAGGAAAATACAATAAAAGTAATGCAGGTTTCTATTGCGATGCACATACATTCCAAACAATCAGTTTTCACTGTGGTCAAAGCTATGGCAAGACATTCCATAGGGGTCTCAATTTCTTTGTCAATCACACCTGATACTACTGATCCCCAGAGTGGAAAGAAACTTAATAGCTTCTGTTTAATCAATAGAGTTCTGCTTTTTTTTTTCATTTCCACTCTGCCAGCCTTGATTACCACCTACTGAAATATAAATCTGTCCCGAAAGACAATCTTTTCAAGGACACATGCAATACTGGAGTATGACAATTAACGATACATGAGAATAAAGTTTATTTAACAGCATGTGTAAAAGAAAAGGTTCCCATGTCCATACACTTTCTTTTGAGGCGTCTTCAATTAGGAACTTCACCACAAAAAAAGAGCAAAGTTCAAGTTCAAGTTTATTGTCATTATACTCATCCACAGGTATTTGGTATGGCGAAATGCTATTTAGCTATCTCTTAGACGGTAAGTAGTACAAAAAACAACAATACAATGGTATAAGAAAAGAAAGACAGATACAACAGGCAATGTGCAAAACAACAACAGGCAATATGCAAAACACAAACAGCAAAACAACATGTGCTCTATTCATATATCAAATATCACTTAGAAATGTAAATCTTAGAGTTTTGTCAGGGGTGGAATACGATTAAAATTAGAAGCTTAACCTGTAGTACTTCTGGTTGGAAGATGACATCCTTTGCAAAGGAAGTTCAACGTTTGTTCCACACTGCAAAACAAAAGGTATCTCCCACTCTTGAATTATACTATGTGTCTGTGTTTGTTACCTTTTCCTTACTTTCTGGGGTTTATCTCACTAGCCTGCCCTAATCTATCTGAGGATGTTCAGGAGGAGCCCTGAGGGTGAAAGTCCAGCAGGTGCGCTGCGAGAATGTCTTGCGCTTGGGAACTGTTCTGCAGCCGCTCTGTGTTGGCTGGAGGAACTGCACGTCTTTCATTGTTTGAAAGTTTCATGGGCATCAGAGACCCACGTGGGGTTAACCTGCCCTACCAGTTCCTGATTGCCCTCTGACCTTAGAGTTGTAAACCAACTTTGAATAACACCTTCCCTTGGAATCTCCCAGACTTTGAGGCGCCAGATGACCATTTGCTGGAGAATATCTATCAGCTAGAACAACACCTTAATTGTGAACCAAATGGAATGGCCTCTCTGTATCAAGCACCATTTAGATGAAAGAGAGAGGGACTTCTTCGGATTGTGTCGTCCGCATAGGGTCCGGAAAGTTCGTTACAGAATGCAGAGCCAACACCTGGACCCCGCGGACGGCACCCTGCCAGCCTGGATTCCATCGTTTTTTTTTTCTCCCCTTTTTTTTTCTTAGGGCTTCGGAGCCGCCCTGAAAAGGAGGGGCGTACTGTCACGATTATAGTCCCCCCTCCTTAAGGGTGCTCCAGCCCTTTCACTTGAGACTTTATTCTGTGCACCTGTTTCCTATTCCCAGCCCACCTTAAAAGCCAGGCGCTGATGCTCATCCGGGCTCTGCATCTGATTTCCGTATCGTGCGAGTCCGGGACCTGGAAGCGCCTGGTCCCGTTAAGGTTTTAATCTCTGTTCCCGTTCCTGTTCCCTGTCCGCCGGTTCCGGCCCAGCCTCTGGTTTTAATTCCGTGTTTGGATGGATCTCCTGGTTTTGGACTTACCCTTGTGTTTTGGATACTCTCTAAGGACTACTCTTTTGGATTGTTCTCCTCGGCCACACCTCCCCCGTGCACCAGCGCACCTTGGACATGCCCCCCTGTCTTCAGCCCTGTATTCCTGCATGACGTTTCCCCAGTGTTTCCCCACTTCTTTCCCCACTTCGGATTGTGTCGTCTGCATAGGGTCCGGAAAGAACTGTTCGTTACACCAACCATTACCTCCATTCATACAAACATTAATGGTGTTTCTTGGTAAAACAAAAAGGTGAAGGCACACAAAGACTGTAGAGTTTGTTATTTAAAATAAAAACATTCAAAACATGTTTCAAAAACAGACTATACAAGTAAACTCATTTGCATAAAACAAAAAAGGCTTTTTAAGTATTAAATTACTAACTATAACATAAAATGAAACTCTGTCAGCAAGCTGGATTTTCTTTGTAAAGGATGAGTACTTGTTTAGAAACAAATGCAGCATTGAGTCTGAAGTGATATTCACTAGACAATCTTTATGTGTACTTCAAAATCATGAACTACTATTTATTTAAAATTCTGCTCAATAAAAATAATTGTAATGTGTAAAAATATCCACTTCTTCTGATCTAATAAACATTAGTTTAACTTTCTTACAACTTTGGCAGGCTTAGCAAATGTCAGTTTTTTATTTGTAAATTCTATCTGTATTCAAATTCAGCTCTATAAATCACTAAAAGCTAAATCATGTGATGACACTAATGGCAACCCAATTTGAAAATGCTATTTACTTTTATGAGAATTTGCATTTTAGTCAGGTTTTATACAATAAAATGTTTATTGTATATTTATTACATATTATTTATTTTCTCCAATAACAAAACAAACAGAGAAACAGATTTACTTTTTTCATTTGTTTCAATTATTAGATTTAGATTCAAACTACCATATCAAATACTTCAGCTGTACTTAAGTCCTAGGTATTAACAAATGTGAACAACCCTTCTTAGAGAACATGACCCATACCACAAACAAATTGTTTGTTGGCAGGCTTATTAAATGATCTCATTAAAGTCAGGATATAGACACTTGAACAGATTGCTACTTTGGAGCTCCATTAGAGCATGCAAGTGGCATTTGGGCAATGTCACACTAGCTACTGCCTCTCAGCAATAAGAAAATGTAAAATAATTAGCAGTAAGTTCTGGCTAATTCTTTATTTCAAGGCAGAAACAATGATACACAAGACCCAAAACAGTTATGACAGAGCTACAGAAAGCATGAGCCCTGCTGCAGAATAGCCTCTTTCCCTTGCTCTCTGTTTCAAGTAGTTGGAGGAGTTTGTAGTGCTTCCTGAAGGTGGTCTGTGTGGCTATTTCAACAAGTGTATTGTAGTCCAACAGACGAGGCAGTCTTTTCACCCCAAAACAGACAAAATGAACAGCTTTGAGAGGAACAAGAAAAGAAAATAACAACAAAATGTTTAAAGCATGGAGACATGGAATTCAAATACATTTTCACATTCTAACACAAGCAGTAGCCTCCATAAATACTTTAATCCTTCATGAACAATTGTAATGTCCCAGAGGCTGTGATATTAGGAGTTCCAGGCATTGCAAAAGGTCAGCCTCGGGCCATAGTTTAAGAGGCCGTTCCTCTCATTTATCTAGCTGACCAATGTACTGATTGCCTCTCCACCACACCCCCACTGCAGGTTCACTTAAGCTCAGCCGGCGTCTCTTTCTATGTTCAGTATTTTGGGTTTGTCCCTGCCTTCAGTCTGCTTTTTTGGTTTGGTACTTGTGTGTTTGGACTTTGCTTTTTCTCTCAACCTCCTTTTTTGGATCATGGCTGTTCGGATAACCATAGGAGTTTTGGACCTCGGCTCTTGTTACCTTCCTAAGTAATCAGATCTTGACTAGGCAACTTTTTGACTTCTGACCTACCGGGTTTGATCTTGCACTTCCAACTCAATTACGGTTTCAGTATATCGATCTATGCACCTTCACTTCTCTATTCCCTCAGGAAACTAGCGTCACGTCCATGACTCTGCATGGGATCCACACCGTCATACATTACATTGTAACATAATACTGAGCCAAAAGAAAAAAAAATGGATCCTGCTGAGATAAATTTTATCCGTTCTCTTCTAGATCAGTATTCTCAAGCCCCGATGTCCTTACAAACCTCCATGCAACAATTATCCGCTCAGCTGAACAACCTTTCTGTTACACCTTCGGTTACACCTGCTCCTGCTGCTGCTGCCGCTCTAGTATCTGTTTCAAATTCAAGATCCGCCTCTCGGTCTGTAACTATCATGACACCAGAAAGATATGATAGAAGACCGAGTAAGTGCCGTTGGTTTTTAGCGCAGTGTGGATTAATTTTTTACTACACGCAGAAAAGTTCTCCACTGCTCAGAAGAAGGTAACTTTTATTGTCACCCTTCTCACCGGGAGAGCGTTGGACTAGGCACCTGAATTAGATTATTATAAACTATTTAAAGACAAACTAAGAGCAGTTTTCAACCCCTCTCATTCTGAACTCCAAGCTCCAAGCTGCCTCTAATAATCTCATCAAATCTCACTCAGGGAAAACAGACTGCTCGTTAGTACACTATACAATTTTGCATCTATGCCACAGAGACATCCTGGAATGATCAACCTCTCATCTTTCAGTTCTGTCAAGGCCTTTCTGAAGACCTAAAGGAACACATACCGTAGCTTTGGTCCCCTGCCAGAAAAAGACATTGGATGAAAAACTCTCACAGATAGTAGATCTGGATTACAGGCTCAGCCTTAGGAAGCACAACAAAACATGGACCCGGATCTTTCAGCCTTCACCAGCCTCATCATCAGATTCCAAAATTACATCCCAACCCATGGAGATTGGCCATTCACATCTCTCAATTGAGGAAAAAGAGAAACGCCAGAGAGAAGGCGATGTTTTTATTGTGGCCAGCTGGTTTATCTTCGGGCTTCCTGTCCAGTAAAGTCTACAGGCTGGGCAAATTAGTTTTTTAATTTTAAAAAAGAAATCAAAAATAAGATACAATGATGTGTTCCTCCTTAATGTAGACATTGCATTACTTTAAAAGCTATTAAAAAAACAGGTTTAAATAGTTTAAAACCACTTTTTATGTGCAATAAATGGGTGATTTTTCTTTGTGTATACTGTAAGTTTTTTACTTTTTAATGAAATGTTTAAAATACTTAAATTTCATAAACTCTTCCTGCTTTGTAGGACAAATCAGCAGCTGTTTTTTTCCCAATCAGAGGCTTTGAAAGGGGGAGGTGACACCGAGAGAGGGAGGAGGCCCGTAGCTCAGTGTTACACAATGAGTCTTCTATAGCGTGGAGTGCGAATGGCACCAATTGTGTCTGCATTTATAACTTAGTGTTTAAACAACGTAAATCATTTTCTTTTACTTCTAAGTATCTTAATTATCATTAAGCACAGTTTCTCACCACTTAGATTATTTGTTTATACCATCATTAGACAAAGCAGGAACTTATTGTACTTTCTAATGACATTACATGTGGAAAGATTACAGATTTTAATGGTCTTTTATTTTGTTATACATTTTAGAAAAGTTTCATCTATACAAACACCACAAAACTATTCTCGATTATATTTCTGAATGTTTTGTCACACTTGTTTTAAATACATCTAAACAAGAAAGTTGGGTGTTAGCATAAACTATTAGAAATCAATAATATTAGATTTGGCACTGTAATAAATTGTTGCACTTTTCCCCGCATATTGTAAAAATATATTTTCATTGTTCAAATATACATTAAATCTGAATATCAGAAAATAAGTGAAATACAAACTTAAAGAAAAAATAGGGTAAATACATTTCAAAATATTTTGCTAACAATGTTAACTGTTTATAAATAATAAAATGTTTTAACTAAGGAATAGGATGACACAGTTGTTAGCATGCTTTTTTAATGATTTTTTTTCATAAATACAACAATAGTACCAGATGTCTCAGTGGCTTTCAAAATTAAATTATGCATGCAAACCTGTGAACTAGAAAGATAACTAAGCTATCCACCCATTTTTAATGGTGGTGAAGTGGTTAGCATTGCTATCTTGCAGCACTGGGCCTCTAGGTTCAATTCCTGTTATCCTGTGTGTGTAGAATTTGCATGTTCTCTCTAGGTACCATGGGTTTTCTCCAAATGTGTGATACAGTTTCCTTTCGCAGTCCAAAACATACTGGTAGACTAATTGGCTAACAAGAAAACGGGCCCTGGTGTGTGTGTTTGTGTCTGTCTGCCCTGTGGTGGACTGGCGCTATGTCCAGGGTGCATTCTGCCTTGCATCCGTTGCTTGCTAGGATAGGCTCAAAATCCTCTTTCCTAGATAAAGAGATTAGAACATTGATGGAAGTAAAGACACTGTGTGGATGGAACTATACACAGTGTTAGAAACCCACTATGAGATGGTAAAATCTCACTGAGGATAAATTATTTTATAGTGCTGGCTTAAGGAAACAGCCTTTCCACCTCTCTTATGGATATCAGTATCCATACCTAGTAAGTTATTTAGACAAATTTAAACAAATATAAACATCTTGATCTCTGTGGATCAGCATCAGCTATGTTTGCCCATTCCTTCAATTTATGTGCATCCAACACACAGTTCAAAGCTAGCAACTACACAAAGTCTAAAATACAATCCTAATTTCAGTATCTACAGTATGTAAATATACAGCCTGTTAACTTCATCATCTTCCTCTGCAGTCTATAACATCTCCTGTCATTTTGTCAAAAGTATGCCAAATATCATATGTAAATCACAAATATCATATGTAAATACCGGCCATAAAGTACTCTGCATTGTGGAATATCACACTGATTAAATTTCTTTTAAAGGGAACTAGAGAAATCAAGGAAGGCTTTTTTTCTAGAATTAATAAATGCACATCCTGTTTACTGGAATAATTACATCCACACTGAGCAATCTCCAATATGTTCAGAATTTGACAGTCAGAATCCTGATCGGGTCGCAAGCAAGCAAGCAATCACATTACACCTATCTTTGAGTCCTTGTACTGGCTTCCTATCAGGTTTCAAGTCAACTTCAAAATCCTCATCCTCATTCAGTGCCTATCTGGTTTATTATCTGTTTACTTCCCACCTTGTAACCCTTGTCTGTCTGACTCTGGTCTTCTAGCTGTCCTCAAGAACATCTACATTCTTTGGGTGACAGGGCCTTCTCTAGCTGCACCCCAGAGCTCTCGATTTGTATCCCCACTGATATCAGAGTCACCTACCCTAAGTGCATTTAAATCTAATCACAAAACCTTTCTTTTCAGAAGACTTATTTAGTGGCTGTATCTGCTTCTTTTTCAAATTCCAGTAGCACTTCTAACTGCTTATCTGTGATCCTTATAACTGTGTTTACACCAACTGTATTGCTTTGAGATGCTATTTTTAAAGGTGCTATATAAAATATTTTTTGTTATTATTGTTATAGAGAAACTTGATCAGATTTTCCCTGGTTCAGAAAAGAATATCTACAGTATACTAGTTTGTCACTCTTCTCACACCGTCTTTGCTAAATGGCTTTGCATACTAATCTAATCAATCTAACTACCTATTTTTTGTGCTTTCTCTGTCCTGCTAGATTTATAATTATTCTGAAAACCTTCTTCTTGAAACGAGTCATTTCTAAATACCTGTTTTCACTGTTAACATCTTGCAGCAAGTCTGTGACAAAATGTACACTAAGCTCAATCCTGCTTCATTCTGCTACCAACATTGAATAAAAAATTCTTTAGATTTCTTTATTTAGTGGTTTCATTAGTGACAACTGCTAAATTACTTTCTTGGAAAAATGTATTTTATGTGTTGCAAAAAACTGACTTTCTTTAACAAAATATACTTACAAATCCTCCATGAAGCCCTCCATTAAAACTATGAATACTGCTTACTGAATTGCTCTGTTTTTCATGTGTGCTAATTTTCTGACTCTATCCTATCAAACCTTCACAGTCTCCCTACCAGAAATACACCTGATTATTCAAGCCCCCAACTCTATTCCAAATCTGCTTAAGGTTCATATGGTTTTTGTAACATCTTTCTGTGAATGTTTGTATAGCTAAGCTTTTGCTTTTCCTGGATCCCTCTTCTGCACTATGCCTAGTCATGGCTTTTTTCTGTTTGCTTATTTCAAAGTAACACCTGCTCCATTTCTAAAACTTTTTGCTCATGTGCATTTTTGTATTTTTACATTTATTTACAGTACATCTCTAGCACTTTAATGTAATAAATTTTTATGTGCCTTAATTTGTAAACTGAATTGTTGTTTTAGCCTTAAAAAGCTTAAGTTTTCTCTATCTTTTGTTTCTTGTCCTATAGACAACTGTTATTAAACTGTTATTATTGATCACTGAACTATTGACATGACTTCTTTCATTCACCCTTTCCTGAATGTCTATGACAAGTAGAAATAGTGCTGTCTCTGGTGCTATCTTTTGCAGCTGCAATTTCACTGGTTAAATGAATAAGAAATTAGTCTGATCATAAATCTAATCACTTATTCTACATAAACAGAACATAATTGCTCTCTGGAAATGCTCTTTTTCTTGTTCGTTTTGGAGACCTTGATCGAAACTCATTTGAGATATCAGAAAGGATTTATTTTCTATGTTTATTTGAATAGAAATGTCAATGAAATGTCTTTTCCGCGAGCTCACAAAAATCATAAGAATCACAAAAATAACAAAAACACAAAAATCACAAAATTTAGGTTATAAAAATAAGGTTACATAATAATATATGTAATAGAAATTGAATAAAACTCAATATGAGTAGAGCTGCAATGTGTCCATGGTGTATGCAAGTAGTGCGATTATGCTGAATACAGTGAAAACTATGTGTCCATGTAGACATTACAGGTGATTTGCTAAAGGAGCTGCAGGTTGGCTATTTAGCAGTCTTATTGCCTGGAGGTAGAAGCTGTTCCGTAGTCTGTTGGACTTAGACCGAATGCTTCGGTACCGTTTACTGGAAGGTAGGAGGGAAAACAGTTTGTGACTGGGATGACTGGGGTCCTTGAGAATGGACCTGGCCTTCTTCAGACATCTAGCTGAGTAGATATCCTCGATGTGTGGTAGCTCACAGCCAGTAATGAGTTGCGCTGACTTCACCACCCTCTGCAGTACTTTGCGATCCCGAGTGGAGCAGTTCCCATACCAGGCAGTGATGCAACCAGTCAGGATGCTCTCAATAGTGCACCTGTAGAAGTTGGCCTGGATATGTTTTTGGCATGCCAAACCTCTTTAGCCTACGGAGAAAGAATAGGCGCTGCCGTGCTGTTTTGACCACAGTGTTGGTGTGGTGGGTCCAGGTTAAGTCCTCTGAGATGTTAACTCCCAGGAACTTAAAACTGCTGACCCTCTCCACTGCAGTCCCATTGATGTAGATAGGTGTGTTATCTCCTCCCTGATGTTTTCTATAGTCCAAGTATCTTGCTGCTGACTACCACTGAGAGTAGCATTTTATCATCTAAAAACCATCTGTTTTTGAGAAAATACCTCACTTCTATAGAAATGTTCAGTAGCTGAGGTCTTTAGTGAGCAACTCTAATTTCTTCCTCCTCACAGACCATATGACTGCGCCATAGATCTTTTATCAGGCACTCTACCCCTAAGGGTAAAATCTACCCACTTTCAAATGCTGAATCAAAAGCCCTAGAAAAATATATTGAGGAATCTCTTCGTGCAGGTATCATTTGCCCTTCTACCTCCCCGGTGTCTGCAGGTTTCTTTTTTGTTGAAAAGAAGGATGGTTTTCCAGACCCTGTATTGATTATAAAGCCCTGAACAAGATCACACTAAAGAATCACTACCCTTAATACCTGTGGCTTTGGATTCAGTTTGAGGAGCCTCTATCTTCTCGAAATTGGATGTCCGTGCAGCCTATAATTTAATACTCATTCGAGAGGGTGATGAATGGAAGACTGCCTTCATGACAACACACAGTCACTGTGAATATTTAGTTATACCTTTTGGCCTGGTTAATGCTCCTGCCCTATTTCAAACTTTTATAACTGACATTTTTAGGGATATTATTAATAAATATGTCTTATTTTTCTTAAACAACAACTTGATTTATTTTAGTGACACTCAAAGTCACATTCTTCATGTCCGGGAGGTACTGTCCAACCTCATAAAAAATAATTTATATGCCAAATAAGAAAAATGTAATTGTAATGTAATTTTCATATTTTAAGGGTCCAGTTTCTAGGTTACATCATTTCCTCAGCAGGAATTCAAATGGACTCAAGTAAGGGTGAGTAAAGTAAAGAACCTCAGGCAAATACAAATTTGCTAACTTTTATAGACGGTTTATACGTGATTTCAGTTCAGTGGTGGCAAGGGCCCCAGTCAAGGCAAATGGAACCCCAGGCTGAACAGGCTTTCCAACACCTGAAACAACTTTTTGTCTCTGCCCCACTTTTTCGTTATCCCTACCCCTCCCTACCTTTTGTAGTAGAAGCAGATGCTTCAGCTTATGGAGTGGGTGCGGTATTATCTCAACGTGTATGTACTTTTCCCTGAAAACTTTCTTTGGCAGAATTCAACTATGACGTGGGCAACCGTGAACTCTTTGCCATTAAACCAGCCCTCGAGGAATGGACACTGGCTGGAGGGGGTTCAGCATCCGTTCAGTATTCACACCAACCACAAGAATTTAGCTTTTTTGCTGTCTGCTTAACGCTTGAATCCTCGTCAAGCCTGTTGGTCACTATTCTTTTCTCGTTTCTGTTTTTTTATCACCTAAATCCCCAGTTCAAAGAACACTAAGGCTGACGCCTTCTCCCAGGTCTATGACCCTCCGGAAATAGAACAGCACCCCGTACCTGTTATTCCATCTCATAGATTTATCACTTTAATTCATTGAGATCAGATCATTCAGATTAGGCGGGCCTTGGTTGGACAATCAATTTCTCATCAATGTCCAACTGACAAATTATTTGTTCCTAACTCTGTAAGGACCTCTGTTTTTCACTGGGGTCATGACTCACGTTTTGCTGGCCATCCAGGGGTTCATCATACTTTTGAGCTCATCTCTAGAGACTTTTGGTGGTCCTCTATCAGGGAAGATGTGACCCAGTACGTCAAAGCCTGTACCATTTGTGCAAGAATTAAGTCACCCCGCCTTCATCCACCCGGCCTACTGCAGCCTCCAATTCCTGAATGACCAGGGTCACACTTATCACTGAATTTCATCATAGATCTTCTGGCAAGCCAAGGCAATAGGTGTATATTGGTAATTGTAGACCAATTTTCTAAATCAGCCCACTTTATTCCCCAACCTGGTCTACCCATGGCACAAGAGTTGGCGGACCTTGCGTTATCCATGTATTCAGATTACACAGCAATCCCAAAGATGTTGTTTCAGACCGGGGACCTCAATTCATTTCAAGCTTTTGGAAGGCATTCTGTAATTCATTTGGTACATCTGTTTTGCTCACATTCGGTTATCATCCACAAGCTAATGGCCAAAATTAATGTATCAACTAGGACCTCCAGACTTTCCTGTGTGCATACATCTCCAGTACAATTGGGCTTCGCTATTACCATGGACTGAATACGCCCACAGTTCCCATTATACTTCGGCCACTGCTATGTCTCCATTGTGTTGTGCCCTCTCTTTCTTTCTGATTCTGTTCTGGACTCTCAGGTTCCTTCTGTTCAACAATATATTTTTCACCTAAAAAATATTTGGGAAAAAGCAAAGAGGGCACTCATCAAGACTAACATCATTCAAAAGAGGGCCATGGCCATTGTTTTGTTTCATGTTAATTTTATTTGCTTTGGCAACACTGATTGTACCTATCGGTCATGCTAATAAAGCAACTTGAATTGAATTGAATTGAGAGAGAGCAAGCAAGCGCCAGAGAGAGAGAGCAAGCACCAAAGAGAGCAAGAGAGAGCAACACACTGGGGTCTATTCAGGTAGTTACACAGGGAGAGGGTGGTAATTCGGTACAAGTATAACAGGGGTGCAAAAACAGGGAACTAATGAATTAAAGAACTAAAGAATTAAAGAACTAAAGAATCCAGGCGATCTCACCAAACTGTAAGCCAGTTTTGCAATGGGTCAGCTGCACTGGTCTGTGGCTTTCCTGCACTACAATAATACCTTCCGTGTCGCATTAACATTGGAATGTTCTTTTTTACAAGTGTAAAAAGAGGCGATACAAAACACGTCTCCTCTATAACTCTTCAGTTTATAGAGAAATTCAGCCAGAGCCTCACACATTGTCCTATAATACTCTTCTTGTGTCTAATTTTTAGCAGGATTTGAACTACAGTATATGAATATAATTATATTGTTATTAATTTCTATAGATACGTGATTCCGTATTATATTACATATTAATAAAATTCTAAAAATGTCAATATAGTGTCCATAATATTTGCTATTTTTGTTTTTCAAAGAAATGTTTATTTGTTAAAAAAAAACCTCATGACTTACAACACAGAACGCACACCTAACCCATTATGCCACACACGTAATCATGTGGGAAGGTGTGAAACTGAAGCAGACATTTCCAAAGAAAGTGTACTACTGTGATAATTTGAGCTACAGTATATGAATATAATTTTATCATTATTTTCCTTAGATATGCAATTCCATATTCCAAAAGCATGCTTTTGTTTACTGCAATAACGAGCGTATTTGCAGAAAAGGTTAAAAAATAGATAAACTTAATATAGTCAGAAGGAGCACATAAAACGTTTCCAAAATAACCACATGTAACTGAATGAAAGACTTTAATGCCTAAAATGTTTAGGAAGAAGGTGGAATACTGGTGTGTATTTTTTATTAAAACTACCAATACCAGCCATATACAGTTTACATTATATGTTTTTGTTCCTAAATTAATATAGTTTATAAGCATGTGAAAGGCATGGTGAATTGGAGATTCTCAAAACTTACTTACTGATTGGAAGCGAATACATGATTGGATCAACGAAATGCTGTGGTGTTACTTTTTGTCAATGGAAAAATAAAGTATTTTCGTGTTGCAACAGTTTAACGGATGCAGACAGTTACAAAGAATACGGTAATACATTGAGCTTACAGCTTGTCAAATGGCATTCATTATTAATACTATTGTAGTGTGCTCTCAGGAGGCACCAGTTCTGTAGGGGTTTGGGCATTTACTGGGACAATTATTAATTGTAGCAGTAAGTCACAAAATGATTCTTTTGTAGCGGCGAGGCTTAATAATAAGGCAGAATTAAGTGTTTCTGAGCTTTCCCAAATTAGGCCTCATTTCTCTGTTCATCTCTGTGGTGCAGCCACAGAGAAACCATTCATGCAAGGTGATTTAAGGTCCAAGGACAGCTCCCAAAGGGGGATGCACTTAGCTAAGCCTGGCTATCATGATCAATGGTCATCCATTGGTGCCTATCTGTCTAGGGAGTGCGAGTTGGACATCTGGATTGCATTCCTAAGTGTCAGGACTAAGTGACTCATATCTCACCTTGATCAACCAATCAGGGACCGGTAGGGCCGAGTAACCCACGTGGGACTCTGATGCCCATGGAACTTTCAGCCAATCAATGAGCTGAAGTTCCTCCAGGTAAAAACAGGCAACACAGAGAGCCTGAGAGATTCAACAAGATTCAGACAAGATTCAGAAGGAATTCAAAGGAGAATCCCAAGGGCAGGACATTCTCGCAGCGCGCCTCCTGACCATCCTGAGACTCAGCCCGGACAACCACGGAACGGCCAGTGTGTCCGAGTGCCAGAACTTTCCTTTGTTCTAAGAGTCTAGAGTGGAGGTTGCCAGAGAGTAACCAGCAGCAGGCCTCGTGAACAGGTCGGAACTGTGGACAGCTGAATCACTATTCAGAACTAGCTCTTCATCATAAACGAACTGGTCCTCTTCCTGACTTGCTGGGACCCACAGTCATCTTTTCTCCTGTGCACAAACTTTGCTAGTTAATGCCAACAGTGAGCATCAGCAGCGCACCGTCGCAAGCCGCACAGCACAGCCTGGCACGGAGCCAGAGAGCGCGGATTGGACAGCAACAGCCTGCAACTGTTTCTTTGTGCCCGCAGGAGATCTGAATCCCCAAAGATTGGATGAGTATTCAACTTCAATGCATTACAGCTCGAGAATTCAATTGTTATCCCAACCAGTTGATATCAATTTAATTCCTAAGAGTTATGTACTTGTTTGAGTATCTAATGTAGAAGTTGTAACCAAGTTCACTTTACGAAACGGTCTTAATGAATGATATACTGAACGTACAGATGCAGCCATTCAAAGTGCGCGGTACAGACACCGCAGTACAGATACCGCAGGTAAGATGACACGCGATACCGCGGTGCGTGATTGGTTGACCGACAGGGGCACTCGTGGTCCGTTGGTCTGTCGTAGAAAGACTTACTGTAAACGCCTTTACTGTGCCCGTTGTAGATATTGAATTTTACCACTGAAGGGAAATCTTAGTAGCTGAGCATAAAAAGAATAGGAGCATACTGTAACGCGTGTGAAGGCCATAAATGATATTAATTTTGGAACGTAAACATACAGTATATGGCTGGTCTTGGTACTTTAAAGAAAAAAATACACACCAGTATTCCATTTCTCCCTAAACATTGTAAGCTTCGAAGTCTTTAACTAACGTGATACCGGAGTCAACAAGCATACTTTTAGAATTTGATTAAAAGGGAATATAATATGGAATCGCGTATCTAAAGAATTTAATAACGGTATGATTATATCCGTGTACTGCGGCAGGACTGTGTAAGGCTGTTTCGCCTACCTGATCATGCGAGCTGTCTTGTAGCCTACTGGTCTAGGTGCGTGACTAACAACGCACAGGTTGTGTGTTCGAATCCAGCTGGTGCTGGGCTTTTCATTTTTATTTATTTATTTTTTAATCGCGTAACATAAAAATATTAGCGTATGCAAACTGTACTGTATACAGTATGTATATGTATATTTGATGTCTTAACTGTGCCCGTTTAATTGAATTAAAAAAAATTATTTAACACGAACATTAAGCTGTTTACATCTTCCGCCTGAGAACAGTCACCCGTTGCTACCCAACGCAGAATGGTGATTGGCTGACACCATCTGACACCCCTCTGATTGGAGAAAAAAGACATGCTGGCGTGCTATACACACTACCAGGAAGAGGAATTCTTTATATTCAAAACGTGTATTTTAAAAGTTTAAGAAGTAAAAACCTTACAGCGTACACAGATTTCTAAACTGATCAGGATCGTTATCTTTGTCTTATGCATAATAATGTTCACCGCTCTGTCCAGCAAATTAATAATAAACTTTATTTTATATAGCGTTTTAAACGAATAAGTAATTAGATTGCTCATAAACCTAATCACTTGCTTTTTCTTTTTATTTAGGCTCAGATTTCAACTATAGATCGTATTATTAATAACCATAATAACAACCAACCAACAAAAACAACCATATAAACATAATGGTGGTGCTGGACCTTCCAGTTTTATTTATTTATTTTTTAATCGCGTAACATAAACATATTACCGTATGCAAACTGTACTGTATACAATATGTATATGTATATTTAATGTCTTAACTGTGCCCGTTTAAGTATTGAATATTCATATCTAATTTTACCACTGAAGGGAAATCTTAACATAAACATACAGTATATGGCTGGTCTCGGTACTTTAAAGAAAAAAATACACACCGGTATTCCATTTCTCCCTAAACATTGTAAGCTTCGAAGTCTTTAACTAACGTGATACCGGAGTCAACAAGCATACTTTTAGAATTTGATTAAAAGGGAATATAATATGGAATCGCGTATCTAAAGAATTTAATAACGATATAATTATATTCATGTTGCAAAAGAACTGCAACGGACATAAAAACTCCCTTGCATGGTTTCATTACGACCAGAATCGGTCTTGAGATATTTTTAACTTGATTTACAGTATTTGAGAGGTATGTCTTAACACCGATACTACAGTGCTTAAGTACTGCTCACGTATATGTTTCTAGGTTTATATTATGCATTTCATACGGTCAAATTACTTTTGAGCAATAAGAAGCGAGAAACGGTATGCGTTTTACTTTCGTTTTGTGCTGGGACCCGTGGATTGATTAGAGATATCAAGTACATACAAGTCATTTTTTAAATGTTGTAGTTCGTCTTGAAAAAATGTTACGAGTACATCATCTATCAACAATTACACAGGTTCTGTTTCCATATTGCGGATTTTGGTTACATAATATTATTTTCTAGATTTCACGTTGTGAATATGATGGGATGTCTGATGGGATGTTCCTAAAAATCCATCCTCTGTTAAACGTCTTCTCTAGTTGTCCTGCATATGTATTCGCTAATGAAGCTGTGTGTTCTGAGCCTAGCCAGCTTAGAGGGCTAAAGACAGCTTGTGTTTAAATTGAGTGTAAGGCAATTTATGCTTCTAAAGTCATGGTCAGCATTTATCTTTGTACTGTGTTGTAAACTTGTTCTGTGCCAAGTCACATTATTTTATAGCGTTTTTAAAGCGTTATCAAATACGGTGTTACCGTAGTTTACTGAGTCCCATGTCACATGGTCTGTGATTGAAACCTGTAAAACCGGTTTAATTCGTCACAGCCAGCACTCTTCAGGTGTGAGGGTCTTCTGCTCAGAATGAAACGCTAAAATGTTTGTGTATATTCTAATGGTAGTGGGGGCGGGGTGTGTGGGAACAGGTTTGGTTGAAACATTTTCTCTGAAAGCATTTTCTTCTTGTAACCGATCTTGTTACAGCATGTTACAGTTTACTATTATTAACCATATTAATTTTAAGTGCTTAATGTAAAATCTTGTAAAAATATATTTTCATTGTTCAAATATACATTAAGTCTGACTATCATATAAGTTAAATACAAAACTAAAGAAAAAATAGGGTTATATATAATTCAAAATATTTTGCTAACAATGTTAACTGTTCATGAATAATAAAATGTATTAACTAAGGAGTAGGATGGCACAGTTGTTAGTATGTTTTTTGTTTTTTTTTTAACCCAATCTCCGGGAAACCATTAGTACGATGGTGAATCGGAGATTCTCAACCCTTGCTGCGTACGACTGGAAAAGAATTCGTGATCGGATCAACGAAATGCTTCGTAGGAGGAGGCGGTCTTTTCCTCTTGTCTAACAGTCTGTCCACAAACAAAACATTCCTGTTAGACAAGAGGAATTGAAAAAAAAACAATGTTGTCAATGAAAACCGGTGTGTGTGTGTCTCCCTGCTGGATGTCCCTCTCACAAACTGCTGAATTAATAAAATAATTTTATTGAAAACGAGTTTGTGATTGGCACAGAACAAGTTTACAACACAGTACAATAATAAATGCTGACCATGACTTTAGAAGCATAAATTGCCTTACACTCAATTTAAACACAAGCTGTCTTTAGCCCTCTAAGCTGGCTAGGCTCAGAACACACAGCTTCATTAGCGAATACATATGCAGGACAACTAGAGAAGACGTTTTACAGAGGATGGATTTTTAGGAACATCCCATCAGACATCCCATCATATTCACAACGTGAAATCTAGAAAATAATATTACGTAACCAAAATCCGCAATATGGAAACAGAACCTGTGTAATTGTTGATAGATGATGTACTCGTAACATTTTTTCAAGACGAACTACAACATTTAAAAAATGACTTGTATGTACTTGATATCTCTAATCAATCCACGGGTCCCAGCACAAAACGAAAGTAAAACGCATACCGTTTCTCGCTTCTTATTGCTCAAAAGTAATTTGACCGTATGAAATGCATAATATAAACCTAGAAACATATACGTGAGCAGTACTTAAGCACTGTAGTATCGGTGTTAAGACATACCTCTCAAATACTGTAAATCAAGTTAAAAATATCTCAAGACCGATTCTGGTCGTAATGAAACCATGCAAGGGAGTTTTTATGTCCGTTGCAGTTCTTTTGCAACATGAATATAATTATATCGTTATTAAATTCTTTAGATACGCGATTCCATATTATATTCCCTTTTAATCAAATTCTAAAAGTATGCTTGTTGACTCCGGTATCGCGTTAGTTAAAGACTTCGATGCTTAAAATGTTTAGGGAGAAATGGAATACTGGTGTGTATGTTTTCTTTAAAGTACCGAGACCAGCCATATACTGTATGTTTAAGTTCCAAAATTAATATCGTTTATGGGCTTCACACGCGTTGCAGTATGCTCAGGCACTAAGTAAAAGGAGATGCTTCGTATTGCTTGACTAATTTTAAAAACTAAGTTATAAATATAAAATTTGCAGGCGCTGCTCTGGTGCGTCGGCTCCTACACAGTGCCTGTCTGCCGTAAGCGTTACAATATACATACAGTACCCAACACTGCTTGTACCCATCTGTCATGCAAATAAAACACCTTGAACTGAATTGAATTGAGGGGAGAAGGGGGGGATACTAAAGCCAATACTGGCTCAATGGGCTTTGACGTGCTAATGCGTTGGTTTAACGGTCCGGGTGTGGCAGGCTTCCAATGTCAACTCGACTCGATTAGAAGACAATGAACGTATTTTAGCCCTAAATGAATTAATAGCAAACATGGTTTACATAAAATACATTTTTCCAAGAAAGTTTATAATAATACGATCTATAGTTGAAATCTGAGCCTACTTTAAAAATAAAGGAAAAGCATTTTCAGAGAGCAATCACGCTGTGTTTATGTAGAAAAAGTGATTAGGTTTATGAGCAATCTAATTACCTATTTGCTTAAAACGCTATATAAAATAAAGTTTATTTAGAGATGAATGATCAGTGTCGCAGTTTAAATAATGTGAGTCAGGAAACTAACACAGCGCCACCGGATTTAATAACGCAATAAAAACGCTATAAAATAATGTGACACAGTACAGCACAGTACAACAATACTGACCATGACTTTAGAAGCATAAATTACCTTACACTCAATTTAAACACAAGCTGTCTTTCTGTATGAACCTCTAAGCTGGTTCATACAGAAAATGTAGAAATGCATTAGCCTGATCATGATTAAAAAACACATAATTAAACACGCGTTTGCGATTTAAATCAGAACACGATTTAAATCAATATAAATGTTTATATTGTAACGCATACTGTCCAGCCTCCATTTCTCTATAAAAATTTACTGTTGCACACACACACACAATAGAAGCAGGAACCGCTGTCAGAAG
Organism: Lepisosteus platostomus; assembly: GCF_059453375.1. Taxonomy (NCBI): domain Eukaryota; kingdom Metazoa; phylum Chordata; class Actinopteri; order Semionotiformes; family Lepisosteidae; genus Lepisosteus; species Lepisosteus platostomus. Next base: position 22,661,010 of record NC_142617.1, read on the forward strand.
GGAAGATATATTCAAAATATCGCAAATATCGATCATGTTGCGATATTTTGAAATATAAAAGTCAATTGATTGTCCATAATATCGCTATTCTATTTTTTCAAAGAAATGTTTGTTAAAAGAAAAGCCCAGCACCAGCTGGATTCGAACACACAACCTGTGCGTTGTTAGTCACGCACCTAGACCAGTAGGCTACAAGACAGCTCGCATGATCAGGTAGGCGAAACAGCCTTACACAGTCCTGCCGCAGTACACGGATATAATCATACCGTTATTAAATTCTTTAGATACGCGATTCCATATTATATTCCCTTTTAATCAAATTCTAAAAGTATGCTTGTTGACTCCGGTATCACGTTAGTTAAAGACTTCGAAGCAATGTTTAGGGAGAAATGGAATACCGGTGTGTATTTTTCCTTGTGATATTTTAAGCTCTAGTTGAATGATAGGTGTCATTTTAAATCATTTTCGTAGCTAGAAATTATGAAACGCCCTGTTAAAAGCAAGGAAGTTTTTATGCCCCGTTGAAGTAAAACAAAATGCCTGACAAAGTATGGCTTGGACAGATTCCAAGTGCTTGTACAAATGTGCTAAAGAAATTATACTTTGAGTATACAGCTTGTCCAAAGTCATCCATTATCAATACTATTAGTAATATCTTCAGTAAAGGCTTTGATGCATAAATATTTCTGATAAAGGTAGGTTGTGTACTTCTGTCCAACTGAGCAATCTTGCTTTCATAATATATACCAACATTTTAATGACTGATGATTAACATGCTGTAATACACAGTTCAAAATTAAAGGCTCAAATGCTGTACATGAGAGGTTAAGCTCCCCCTGGCGGTTTTACAAGGCGACGCCGGATAGTTAGTCACGTGACACACGTGACACACGTGATACCGCGTGATACTGCGTGATACTGTGACACGCCCACCGGGGTATGCCGCGAAATACCTCACCCATTTTGAATGGCTGCATCTGTATGTCCTCTTGATGTGTAACACTTTGTAACTGATTTAATATATATCTTTTGTATTCTGATAACCCTCTCGATAAGATCTGTTAGGTTTATATGCATATTCTATGTATTAATAAATGTATCCTCGTGTATTAGTACCTGTGTGTGCGCGTTGTTTGAGTTATGTCGCATGGTTGGATTCTAAAGCCATCAAAAGAATCAACTTTGTGATTTACTGCTACAATTAATAATTGTCTCAGTAAATGCCCAAACCCTACAGAACTGGTGCCTTCAGAGAGCCACTATGATTACATATTTGGCGTCCCTGAACCGGCTATGAATCACTACATTTATTTGGCGTCCCTGGCACGGGCGTGGCAAGACTGAAATGAGTCAACCAAGCGGAATAATTCAATATAAAACGCCGCGGGTTTCATACACGACAATACAGTGTGCTGAAAGCCGAAAGGAAAAAAGTTCCCCTTGCTCTTTAAGCAGTGCTTGATTGTTTTGTGATCTTTTGCAATCTACCGGGTTGATTGCATACTTGATCTTGTGGTTTTCTGTGGTAAAACTGTGATTTCGTACTTAAAAGTAATACTCTTTAAGTTTAACGATGGTTGCTAAAAGGTCTGAGTTCGAGTCGCTATTAAGCACTCTCTCTAGCAGCGACAGGTCTGACCACGATCTCTTCCATATCTCCGTCAGCGGAGAAGCTAGAAGGATAAATCTCCATTCTCTGAGAGAGCTAGCGAAGGACATAGAGAGATTTGACCCCGCAGTGTCAGAGAATAATATCGAGAGTTATATTCAAGACCTCAAGTATACCCTGCAGTACCTGCCAAACGCCACAGAACAGGAGAAAGTGTTTCTGGTCAGGAAAACTACCAGCAGAGCTGTACATGAGTGGATGGCTAGGCAGATGAAAGAAGTCTGTAATGACTTTGAGCAGCTATGTCAAGCACTTATCGAAGAATACAGTGCGTTTATTGACCCGACTGCCGCGATAGCCGCCGCACTTAACATTAAGCACGAGAGAGCAGAGTCCCCTCGCGAATATTACGAGAGACTTAGACGAACTTATTTTGCAGGGCGAAATGATGAGGGTTGCGAAGAGAACACACATTTCAAGGGTTTATTCATTGCGAATCTCCACCCATCAGTCAGAAATATGATCTTAATGCATACAGATGCACACACCATGAAAATGACTGATATTAAGAGATTCGTGCAGAAAGCCTGGGAGTATGATGTCCAAAGTCGCTCTGAGAAAAAAGCTGTTAAAGCGACTGTGTTCGCCGTCAGAGCCAGCAGGGTTAACTCCCTCCTGCTCGAAGGAGTAAAGGTTCCTGAGCTGGCTAAGCCCCGTTCCAAAGCACTCACACAGGACCGCACCCAGCGTCCTAAGTGCCATGAGAACACCGGGGGAGGGAAAGGGCTAGATAAAGCTGAACAAAAGGATTCAGTAGCCGCCCGCCTGGCCAGGCTTGAACAAGCTTTATTAAGACAGGGACAACCGCTCCCCAAGGCTGCCGGAAACGTGAATGAGCTGATACTCTCCACTGGAGGAGGCGGAGACCCGCCCCCTCTCCCTCCCTCAGTCTATCTGATTGAGCGGAAGAGTTCCTGCCTGGATAAGGTCAGCCACTCCCAAGCGAGTGCTGACTCCACCCCTGAAGTCACAGAGCAGGCAGTAAAACAGAGAGGAAAAGCAGGAAGCTTTTACCTCAAGGCTGCCATGGGAGATGTCTTACCCAGTGAGACACTGATTGACACTGAGGTTGAAAGGTGTTTGATGTCACACGGCAAGCTCAAACGGGTAGAAAAAGAAAAGGGCATGCGACTCAGAGAGGAACCTTTGGTGGATCACCAGAAAGGCAAAGTGTGGAAACAGGTCAAGGCTCCTAAGTCTTCTGTACAGAAGGAAAGGGGGGCCAAGAGGCAGACTGTGCTCACACAATGCCCACCGAACACAGAAGCCCATGCGGAGATTCCTTCTGTTCCCTCTGGACAAGAAATAAAAATATTTTCTTGTTCCCCGAATATACAGGGAAGTCGTGTCCCGGCCGAGGTCTCAACAGCCTCCCTGCCACAGGAGCGGTGCTCCAAGCAGCCGCCTGATCCACCAGGTAAAGCACACACCTTTTACATCCCTAAAGAGGAGCAGATCTCCCCACCTGGCGATGAAAAGGAGCTTTACCTGTGCACCCTGGCACCCAAGAGGGGTCAGGACCACCACCCCGCAGTGGTGGAAAGGATCCAGATGGCAGGAGAGCAGGTTGGTGATGTAGCCCCCACCCTTAGCCCTGAGAGGTCCTCTATTAGTGAGGATCTGCTTGAGCAGCTGTCACAGGGCCACCGCCAGGTGCCCCTGGTGCAACATTCACAGGTTAGACAGGAGGTCCAGCTGGACGCTGAGACTACTGCGCTGTGGACACACCTGATCCCAGATGCTGATTCCCTCTGCTTTGACCCAGGGAACCTGCAGTCAGGTAACATTATTTCTCACGACTACCAGGTAGTGAGTGAGACTGACCTGATTGTTCCTGCCTCAACGGCAGGGTTTCCAACACACCCAGTCCCCCAGAAGGGACAGGGAATGAAAGCCGAGCCGGTTTTCTTACAGCCACCAGCTCAGTCTGTCAGTCTGAGTCTGACCAACAGTGGTTCAGCCAGACTGGAGCTGGATGGTCAAGTCACCCGCCTGCCAGTGCAGGACATCGCAAAGAGAGGTGTCAGAATCCCCGCCTGCACTGACATGGGCCTGGTGAGTGATAGTAAGTTCAAAGACAGTGAACTAGCTATCCCAGTGCTGGGGCAGCTCCCTGAACCCCTAGCGAGGGAAGGGGGGAGCGAGCAGGTGTCCTACACCTACCCCCAGCGAACGATTGTAAACATGCCGATAGAGGGATTCCTCAATCAGGAAGTGTGCAGGGTGGACCTGAACAGTGAGAATGGGATAACAATCCCAGATCACTCAGGTGCTCCAGATGACCACTCAGCCGAGGGTCAGGCATGCTCCACCGCTGCACCGCCCCCTGCAGGGTTACTAGAGCACAGGCATGAACAAATCGAAAAAGCAGATGCCCTGGAAACGGAGGAGCAGCATCAGCCGCTGCGTCAGATCTCCCCAGATTTCCAGGATGTTGGTGCCCAAGATGCCACAGGGCATACTGAGAAAGACACCATGTACATGCTGCGCCAGCTTAGAAAGGCAACAGTCACTCAGAAGGAGATGACTGGGATCAGCCACCCGAAAAGACTTTTGGGAGGACTGATTGCTGCCACCACTGTTGTGCATTTGCTATTTCTGGTAGGTTTGTGTGCTACTGGCACTCTCACCCTGACTGCCCCAAGAAGGCAGGTGTCAGAGATGCCAGAGGGTAGTGACAGACTGTATCAACAGCAGCAAAAGTTGGAAAGCTTAGGGAAAACCCTAAAGGCAACTTCCTATGCAACAGGGTTAAACCTTATTCCCCAAACAGTGGACATGATTGTTGGTGTTATACAGTGGGTATATGCTTGTGTGCAACAGGCCAGAATGTTGACACAAGACCTGTTAAGGGAGTTTAGTGCCACTGTAGCCAGTCTAACCACGGCACAAATCCCAACCCACTTGATTCCACTCTTCTCAGTAGAGGAGTGTGTGACATTAACCCCATCGCTCATAGCTCACCCAGAAGGCAATCCAAGATTGAATTCGGTTCCAAATCTTGAGATGGGTATGGCTACCAAAGCTATCCATTGGCTGTGTCTAAACGATTCACCAATGAAGGGTGTAAAGCTACTAATGGGCAGAGGGAGGTTAATGAACCCCATGAAGAGCAGGTGGGAAGTAAATGGCTGGTAAGCACACCACATTTAACTGACACTATGACTTGTGACAGGCATGATACAGCTACCGCAATGCAGCTACCTAACCAATAGTTTTCCTGTAAGTTCCCGAGGAGGCCATAGTACAGCATGGTAACTAAACACTGTACGGTCTGGAACCAGACAATATAAGACCAAACTTGAGGTCATGGATGCCTTCAGGTGCCACACTAAGGAATTGGATAGAAATCCAAGAAACAGTAAGCCCTGAAGAGGTACAGGTAGTTAGTTTGCTTTAATGGAACAAACCTCCAAATCACCCTAGCAGATACCCAACACAGGTGTTGTGGTTTATCGGGGGGCTGGGAACAGGAACTGTTGTTATTGTAACACTACTGCCGGGAAGCTGGATCATGACTGACAGTGTACTCTGAATGCTGTACTCTCACATCAAGATGTACTCTGGGTAGCACGAATGAGTCAAAGGTAGCATGTCAAAAGAAAGGAAGTGACTTCTCCCCAAATATCTACCACAGAGGTATCAGATATTGACAGTGAACTTCCTGATGTGTAATTCCTAGACTGAGATAATGTCTCCTACCGTGTTTATACGTACTCCAGATGTTATTCATCCTGTTTGTATCCAATGCTGGTTCCGGTATGAATTCTCGAGGAGTAATGTAGACATTTAAGATTAATGTTCTAATGGCAAGGGACATCACTTAACTCTGTTTTGTTTTGAAGGCAACAACGCCTCAGGACCTCGTGACCTTCAAAAAGGGGGGATATGTAGCGGCGAGGCTTAATAATAAGGCAGAATTAAGTGTTTCTGAGCTTTCCCAAATTAGGCCTCATTTCTCTGTTCATCTCTGTGGTGCAGCCACAGAGAAACCATTCATGCAAGGTGATTTAAGGTCCAAGGACAGCTCCCAAAGGGGGATGCACTTAGCTAAGCCTGGCTATCATGATCAATGGTCATCCATTGGTGCCTATCTGTCTAGGGAGTGCGAGTTGGACATCTGGATTGCATTCCTAAGTGTCAGGACTAAGTGACTCATATCTCACCTTGATCAACCAATCAGGGACCGGTAGGGCCGAGTAACCCACGTGGGACTCTGATGCCCATGGAACTTTCAGCCAATCAATGAGCTGAAGTTCCTCCAGGTAAAAACAGGCAACACAGAGAGCCTGAGAGATTCAACAAGATTCAGACAAGATTCAGAAGGAATTCAAAGGAGAATCCCAAGGGCAGGACATTCTCGCAGCCCGCCTCCTGACCATCCTGAGACTCAGCCCGGACAACCACGGAACGGCCAGTGTGTCCGAGTGCCAGAACTTTCCTTTGTTCTAAGAGTCTAGAGTGGAGGTTGCCAGAGAGTAACCAGCAGCAGGCCTCGTGAACAGGTCGGAACTGTGGACAGCTGAATCACTATTCAGAACTAGCTCTTCATCATAAACGAACTGGTCCTCTTCCTGACTTGCTGGGACCCACAGTCATCTTTTCTCCTGTGCACAAACTTTGCTAGTTAATGCCAACAGTGAGCATCAACAGCGCACCGTCGCAAGCCGCACAGCACAGCCTGGCACGGAGCCAGAGAGCGCGGATTGGACAGCAACAGCCTGCAACTGTTTCTTTGTGCCCGCAGGAGATCTGAATCCCCAAAGATTGGATGAGTATTCAACTTCAATGCATTACAGCTCGAGAATTCAATTGTTATCCCAACCAGTTGATATCAATTTAATTCCTAAGAGTTATGTACTTGTTTGAGTATCTAATGTAGAAGTTGTAACCAAGTTCACTTTACGAAACGGTCTTAATGAATGATATACTGAACGTATGTCCTCTTGATGTGTAACACTTTGTAACTGATTGAATATATATCTTTTGTATTCTGATAACCCTCTCGATAAGATCTGTTAGGTTTATATGCATATTCTATGTATTAATAAATGTATCCTCGTGTATTAGTACCTGTGTGTGCGCGTTGTTTGAGTTATGTCGCATGGTTGGATTCTAAAGCCATCAAAAGAATCAACTTTGTGATTTACTGCTACAATTAATAATTGTCTCAGTAAATGCCCAAACCCTACAGAACTGGTGCCTTCAGAGAGCCACTATGATTACATATTTGGCGTCCCTGAACCGGCTATGAATCACTACACTTTTAATGGCTTTAGAATCCAACCTTGCGGTATAACTCAAACAACGCACACACACAGGTTCTAATACACAAGAATACATTTATTAATACATAAAATATGCATGTAAACCTAATAGATCTTATCGAGAGGGTTATCAGAATACAAAAGGTATATATTCAATCAGTCACGAAGAGTTACATATATCAAGAGGACAAACGTTCAGTATATCATTCATTTAGACCGTTTCGTAAATGAACTTGGTTATAACTTCTACATTAGATACTCAAAACAAGTACATAACTCTTAGGAATTAAATTGATATCAACTGGTTGGGATAACAATTGAATTCTCGAGCTGTAATGCAGTGAAGTTGAATACTCATCCAATCTCTGGGGATTCAGATCTACTGCGGGCACAAAGAAACAATTGCAGGCTTCTAAACTGTCCAATCCCTGCTCTCTGGCTCCGTGCCAGGCTGTGCTGTGCGGCTTGTGACGGTGCACTGCTGATGCTCTCTGAAGACTCGCTAGTTAGTGTTGGCTTTAACTAGCAAAGTTGTGCTCAGGAGAAAAGATGACTGTGGGTCCCAGCAGGTCAGGAAGAGGACTGGTTCGTTCCTGATGAAGCACTAGTTCTGAATAATGATTCAGCTGTCCACAGTTCCGACCTGTTCACGAGGCTTGCTGCTGATGCTAACCTCGGGTGGATCCTCTGGTTACTCTCTGGCAACCTCCGCTCTCGACTCTTAGAACAGAGGAAAGTTCTGGCACTCGGACACACTGGCCGTTCCGTGGTTGTCCGGGCTGAGTCTCAGGATGGTCAGGAGGCGTGCTGCGAGAATGTCCTGCCTAAAGGAGCCTTTCTGCTCCTGGGCCGTCCTGCCCTGGAATTGTCTCGCATCCCTGGAATTCTCCTTTGAGATTCTCCTTAGAGTAGTTCTACAGGCTCTGTGTGTTGCCTGTTTTTACCTTGAGGAACTTCAGCTCATTCATTGGCTGAAAGTTTCATGGGCATCAGAGACCCACGTGGGTTACTCTGCCCTACCAGCTCCTGATTGGTTGATCAAGGTGAGATATGAGTCACTTACTCCTGACACTTAGGAATGCAGTCCAGATGTCCATCTGGCACTCCCTAAACATATAGGCGCCAATGGATGATCATTGATCATGATAGCCAGGCTCAGCTAAGTGCATCCCCATTTGGGAGCTGTCCCTTATCAAAAGAAAGCATCTTTAAATCAGCCTGCATGAATAGATTCTCTGTGGCTGTGCCACAGAGATGAAGAGAGAGATGGGGCCTCATTTGGGAAAGCACAGCAACACTTAAATCTGTCCTATTAACAAGCATTGCCGCTACACTATTAATAATATCTTCTGTAAAGACATTGATGCATAAAATATTTCTGCATAATTCAAATATTTATGATACTGGTGGAAGGTTGTGTACATTTGTCTAATTGAGCAATCTTGCTTTTAAAAAATATTACGACTTTTTAATGTTTAATGATTAACATGCTGTAATATACAGTTTTAAATGATTGACAGTCTAATTACAAAAAGGTTGTCCTTAAGCAGTGACCGGGATTCAAAACCGGGCATTTTCTGGCGACAGCTAAAATGCTGTACATGAGACATTAAGCTTTATTAGCTCCACCTGGCGGTTTTACAAAGTCTTACAAGGTGCTTCCAGATACTATTATCATAATCTAATTTGCATGTGGTATAAAGCAGTATATTGTACCACGCCCACCATGTTTTACTGCAGCGTACCTCGTTCATTTTAAATGGTTTCATCTGTACACCGTTGATAAGATTCTGGATTCTCGTTGGCACTTAGGCACTCTTCAGTATTTGGTAGACAGGGATACAGACCCAAGGAACACTCCTGGGCTCCTGAGAAAGACATTTTAGACCAGGATCTTATTCAGGATTACCATCGCCAGTTCCCTGACCGTCCATCAAGAGCATTAGGAGTCACCCCTCAAGGGGAGGTAATATTAGGAGTTCCAGGTGTTCCAACAAGTCAGCCTCAGCCCCTAGGTTAAGAGGCCGTTCCTCTCATTTAATTAGCTGACCAATCTACTGATTGTCTCTCCAACACACCCCCACTCCAGGTTCACTCAAGTTCAGCTGGCGTCTCCTCCTATGCGCAGTGTTTTGGGTTTGTTTTTTGGGTTTGTTTTGGGTTTGTCTCTGCACATGAACTTTCTTGCCTTGGGCGTGCTTTTTTCGGTTTGGTACAGTTGGTACAGTGTTTGGAGTTTGCTTTTTCTCCCGACCTCCTCTTTCAGATCAAAACTTTTCAGATAACCATTGGAGTTTTGGACCTCAGCTCTCATTACCTTCCTAAGTAATCGCATCTTGACTAGGCACCTTTTAAACTTCTGACCTACTGGGTTTGATCTCGCACTTCCAACTCAACTACAGTTTCAGGATATCAATCTGGGCACCTTCACTACTGGATTCCCTCGGGAAACTAGTGTCATATCCACACCATCATAAATTGTGTTGTAACATATGACACATTGCAAACTCTGGACAGGAATGTTTAAACACAGACAAAACTCCACAATAATTGGGTAGTTCAAGAGGTTTACTTTTTATTTAATTCAATTAAAAATAGTAAAAAAGTAAAGATAAAAAACAAAACAAAACTACCCCCCATAACTGTATTTCTCCCTTTTTCTCCAGATTCACAGTCACAGGCACTTTCTCAACAGTCAACAGCCATCCGTCTTCTTCCGCAGGAAGCCACCTGCTCTGTAGTTTCGGTTTTGTTTTTCCCTTTTTAGAATTTGCCTTTCTCGGTCTCTCTGTTTTTTTATTCTGGTTACACTGTGGTTTCAGAAAGTGTGCATAGTTATTTGATTGTTTCAGGTCTGCATCCTTTGTCAAGAAAGTTTAAAGCCTATACAAATAGTTTGAACCTTCTTCAGGTGAGAAGAACATTTATCTGTTCCTTTGCAGCCTATGTATGCTGATGCGGCTACCTACTAGGTCTGTCTGACAGTCCTCTTACTTAATAAAAACTCAGAATAAAGATTTAATTTTCAAAAATATTGGTTGCCTTGTGGTGGCTTACTGTATTCAAAATACCAGTCAATATATATAAATCTGGGGTTTTGTTTTTGAGCTTTCTGTTCCCACAAAAATAAAACAAATCTGAAATGAAAATTTATTCTGGCTTTGTTTTGCATAGTTTGTCTCCACATGAAGACAATGTGCTTCGTGTGTTACACATTCACTGTCAAGTTCAACTGGGGCACTCAGTAGCATATGAAGAGGCTCCATAAATAATTACCCTTTCCTGCTTTCAGTTGTTTGGTTAAAGATCAGTTTCATTCATGCAGGTGAACAATGTAGTCAAGACAGAGCAACCACACAAAATAATGTAATTTCAAAATAATTTGATTTAATAATTTCAAAATAATGAAAAACAAGCCATTAAAATCAAATAAGCTTTTATTCTAAAAAATGAAAATAAGCTATTGTGTGGTTTGTATTACTTCAGCTACTTAGTGAAAATTAAACTACAAAAGAGAGAAAAGCAACACAGATTTCCTGAATTATCTCCATTCTCACCATTCACATCTCTTCTGCAGTTCCTTTGCTCCAGAATTATTCACTCTTACTCTAATCAATCCTTTCTTTCTGCTGCACTGACATAGGTGAGGCCACCCTCTGAACTGTCAATCTAGTGGCATAATGGAATTAGAAGCTGACCAGTCAGTGCTTCAATTACGTTTGCTCTAGAATAGGAAAGGGAGAGGTTTGGAATTAAATTATGGTTAGTGAATAAGATAAAAAGACTAATATAACACCTTAGAAATAAGTGAAAATGTATGGGTCAGATTTTAAGCAGTCTGTCAGATACAATTCCATACCACAGAAGCTCAGACCTCTACCTTAATTTATACAGTGCAAATTGTCAAGGTTAACATTTTTGTTTTGAAATCCCAACTTGTTTTGAAAGAAGCTGATGAAATAATACATATTTGTATTTTTCTTTTATGTTTGAGTTACAGGGAACTGTGGAGGGCCTAGACTCGGTATTATTGGCTCCCAGAAGAAGAGGACTTACACTCTTGGAATCAAAACTGGTTCGCTGTGAGAGAGGTGGGATTAGTATTTAATTCTACAAAGAATATTTTAGTGAGACACAGTTAAGCCCCTTTTTGATGATTATTCCATTTTCTTCTTTTTGTTTTTTTTTCTAAATGTAATATCTTTTTGAAGTGCTGTCTCTGATGATGAGTGTCAGATACTAGGCAGTCTGATCACTGAACCCAATGGCAGTCTGGGCTTGTAGCCAGAGGCAAGGCCCTGGGAGCTTCAACAACTTCAATTGAGATACTTTCTTCATATGGTGAACAGCTCATTTTTATTTCCCTTTTGTGATTACAGATACAGAATCCCCCTTTTAATTACAAACCTTGATTTTGTCTTTATAAAGCTCCTCTGTTTCATGTGCTCAGATTCACACTTTAACCCACACACTCTCCTACCCACTGTAAGATTTGTTCTCATAACCTACTCCTCCAGACCCAGGCTCATTCATCTACTTATAGTAGCTCTACTCCACTTTTGCTGCTTTTTTAATTGTAGATTTACTTAGATACAGCTTCAATCATACAATACAAAATGCCATTGTGCATTGACAGAAAAATAAAAATGAATAGAATAAAATTATTAATAATTAATAGCATTAGAGTTAATTTAATCCCAAAGTTTTTTCCTTACAGGAGGAGACAATTCATCTACCACTGAAGTGTAGCCCCCACCCACGCAATGTTGCAGGCAGTTCTTACTGTATGACCCAGCAGCCCCACTATGTAAAAGATCAGGTGGAGAAGTGAGAAAGTATTTCAGTTGTTGAATTAAGAAAGGAAGTTTCTGTAGGCCAGATGTACAAACTCAAAGTGGAATTAGCCAGGGAACCAGAGTTAATACTCATCCTAGCATTAATCCCGCATCAGCAGGGTCCGCTTGTCAGCACGCCTGTCTCCATTTGGTGGTTTGAACCAAATCTTTGAGCTGACGTTGCCTTTAAACGCGACCGAGAATACTCCAACTGGCGCGTCGCTCCAACTGCCGTCGGGGGGAAGGAGAACAAAGTAATGTAGCCAATTCATAGAGGGGGATTATTAGGAGGCATTGGAAATTTGGCCAGGATGCCAGGGTTACACCCCTACTCTTTTCGAGAAACACAAAGGGTTAGAGCCCCCTGCTGGCCTCACTAATACCTCTTCCAGCAGCATCCTTAGTTTTGCCCAGGAGGTCTCCCACCCAGGTACTGACCAGGCTCACACCTGCATAGCTTCAGTGGGCTGCCAATTGTAAATTGCAGGGTGACATGGCTGCTGGCAGGGAACCAGAGTTGATAACCCATATAAAAACTTTTATGCACTTCCCTGAAATCTTTCAATACCAAATAGTCTGGACATAGATTTAATACCTCAGCTGCAGAACACTATCCTCCAGTCACCAAACTGAGATAATGGTTAGGAAATTCTGGTCCAAAGGAAGAGTGCCACTTACTTTTCCATCATGTTCCCTGGTACATCTTAAACACTTATTTTTAGGTGAATGAAAATTCAATCAACTTAGAAGATGTAACATTGACAGATTTGTTAGTTTAGTCATTTGTATTGAGTACACTTTAAAAAAGAAAAATATACTTTATTTAAGATACAGATCTTCAATATAAACATAAATTTAGCAGTTAAGTGAAGAAGCTGTTTCTTCAAAGACGCCAGTGTATCTCCTTTGACAAGCAATTGGGCAAGTTCTTTTTCACTTCCTCTACCTTTTTAAAAAAAACAAAATACCTGCTGTTCTCAGGTTTATATGTAATGTACATTCCATAGTTTCCTCATCTCCTTCTTTCCAAAGACTTTACTGGTTTAACTTCATTAGTACCTTAGTAAATCCATCAGGTCATAGTGTTTTCCGTTCAATACTAACATTATTTCTTTGTGTCCAGGAATGTATCTGGACCTATTTCAGAGCAACAATATCTATTTTCCACCCTTGTGCCTGTAATTGTACACAGTATTCTAAATGAGGGTTTCATACAATTTTAATTTAATTACACATCCATTCTGTCTGCCATTTTTGTTGCTTCACTTAATTATCTATGTAGATGTGAATAATGGTATTTCAAGAGCAGTGGTCTTAATACAGATCCCACTATTACTCTGTTATGCCCAGATGGGTCAGAGCACCTAGTCCTTGGTTTCCACAAGGACCGACCGCATTCACACAATCAACCAGGTGCAGTATTTAACCTACACTCGCCACAGCCCTGTTATTCTAGCTACCTTAACTCAAGTTATTCTCTTACTCAAAAAAATTACTGAAAGCTTGCTATCAGCTATCAATTGCCTACACTTCCTGCGTCAAATCCACCCAATGAAATATTTATTCTCTTGTGTTCTGATCCCATCAGTCCTGTGGTTTATCTCCTTCAGCACTAGTATAGTGGCAGCCCAGTCCCTCTGGACCATCACCCAATTCTCCATTTCTTTTGTATGCATATCATTAGCAACTTTTGTCTTTTGCAGCTTTCAGGGGATGATTTAAATTTAATTGAATATCATAATTTTTTCATGACTCAATCACACTTGAGGGAGAAACTGCATGTAATTAAAGCATGTAGTGATCTGTTTCTCCCGCAAAGACAATTAAGTTACTTTTCCTTAAAAATGAATTAGATGGTATCACAGGTGCAGACCTTCGTCATTGGAAGATAAAGCACTCCATGTGCCTTTAGCCTGGGAGTCAGCAGTACTTTAGTTTATTACATCCAACTAAATAAATGAGAAACATCTGAGAAGCAAAAGGATAGCCATAGTTCTTCATCTACAATAACAATCTCAACGTCAGGGGTTTTTCTATACACTACCTATATTTATGATGGACATTGAATTAGAAATAAAAAATAGGATTATACCTTTCAACTAATGTATTTTTAAATTATATTTCAGTTGGGATTAAGTGGTCCACAACATATTCTCATAAAGCACAAATATTTCAATTATTATCGCCCATGTTATCCACACTTAAACTACAAACATAAAATGGCCTGAATGACTGAATAATACCAAACAAAACAAAAAAGAGTTTTTCTAGGGTGGCAAAGTGAGTAAGACTTGCCACAACTGGGAATACATGAATTGAAAAAAATGTTGAAAACTGTACGTGTTGTGAATATAGAACAGAAAAGGTCGGAAAAAAACGGAGGAGAGGAACCAAAAAGGTCAACTGGCTGACCAACCCCTTTTGGCATGCTAACTTATACATTTAAAAAAAAGGAATAAATGAATAAGGGTATTAATCCAACCATCATGTTTTTTGTATGTCAGTACTCCATGCAGATCTCTGTAGAGCAGCAAAATCCTTCTAAACAATAGCTATATCCACGATGTCCCTCATGGATCCATGGCAGTGATGCAGCATCCAACTCAGATGGTGCCCAGCCTGGACGCCATCCAGACATGTGGGGAGGAAAATAGGATAGCTTGGTCGGAACAGATGTATCTACCTGGTGACCAACATAGAGACACATAATGATATGTACAGCAGCACTAACAGCCATGGTTACAGTAGGCTATGATGTATAGTATGAGTAGGCTAGGCTGAAGTAATAGGTTTTCAGTCTGGATTTGAATACTGAGATTGACATGAGATCCCGAACATGGGGGGGGAGATTATTCCATAAACTAGGGGCCCTGTAACGAAAGGCTTTACCTCTGTTGTAACAGAAGAAATAAGGTTCTTGATCCCGAGATGAAGTAAAACAGATGAGTTTATTGCATGCAAGGAACAATAAAGCCGAGACTTGTTTCCCGCAAGAAACAACAAAACCGAAGTATTGTTCCCCGTACTGTTACAAACTTTTGGGTTATATAGTGTTTTCTTCTCCGTTTCTGACATCACTCGGTCTGATGGTAAAGAGGGGGGTTCATGGTATTTGGCCAGTTTACGATGTTCTGGGCAAATGGTCAGTTTAACATTACACCCAGGGGGGTTCCTAGCTTGCATCTGCAATCCTTATCAGTTAACCCCCTTTCCTGCCATAAACCCCAGCTTGTGACTTGGAAGTCTAAACCCCCTACAGAAAAGATTAAATTCAAACCCCCGTCTTCACATCTTTCTTCACCTCCAACTGTTTTTTTTTATATTAATGCATAGAATATGAAGAAGACCTACATTTTGTGATCTAAGTAGGCAGCTTGGATTGTATACATGAATAAGTTCCATTAGACAGGCAGGTGCCTGACCTCCGAGAGCCTTATAAGTAAGTAAAAGAATTTTGAAGTCCGCCCTGTATCTGATAGCAAGCCAATGAAGAGAGCTAGGTATAGGGGTTATATGGTCGTACTTTCTGCTCCTAGTAACAATTCTAGCTGCTGCATTCTGAATTCGCTGTAAGGTGTTGAAAGAGTGATAGGTGCTCCCTGATAGTAGGGCACTGCAGTAGTCTAACCTGCTTTATACAAGAGCATGTATTCATTTCTCTGTGTTTTGAGTGGAGAGAAACTGCCTTAGTTTTGGAATATTTCTTAACTGTAGGAAGCATGTTTTCGATACTGTTTTAACATGAGAGCTAAATGAGAGCCTTGTGTCAAATATGACACCACAGTGAATCATTACAAAGTAAAATGATAAATCCTGGATCTTGATTTAAATAAAGATATAACCTCTAACATAATGGTATATACGTTAGGTAACTATGTCAGCAGCCATATCACTCTGTAGCTCACAACTGCCAACTCACTGAAGCTCTGAGGTGTGAGCTTAGTCAGTGTAGCGGCAATGCTTGTTAATAAGACAGAATTAAGTGTTGCTGTGCTTTCCCAAATGCGGCCCCATCTATCTCTCTTCATCTCTGTGGTGCAGCCACAAAGAAACTATTCATGCAGGCTAATTTAAGGTTTTCTTTTTGATAAGGGACAGCTCCCAAATGGGGATGCACTTAGCTAAGCCTGGCTATCATGATCAATGGTCATCCATTGGCGCTTATCTGTCTAGGGAGTGCCAGATGGACATATGGACTGCATTCCTAAGTGTCAGGGGTGAGTGACTCATATCTCACCTTGATCAACCAATCAGGGACTGGCAGGGCATGGTAATACCACGTGGGTCTCTGATGCCCATGAAACTTTCAGCCAATGAACGACCTGAAGTTCCTCCAGGTAAAAACAGGCAATACAGAGAGCCTGTAGAAGAATTCCAGGGGTGCGGAACAATTCCAGGGCAGGACGGCCCGCAGGCCAGAACAGTTGGGAAGCGCAGGACATTCTCGAAGCGCGCCTTCTGACCATCCTGAGACTCAGCCCGGACTACCACGTAACAGCCAGTGTGTCCGAGTGCCAGAACTTTCCTTTGTTCTAAGAGTCTAGAGCGGAGGTTGCCAGCGCGTAACCAGGGGTTGCCACCCGAGGTTAGCATCAGCAGCAAGCCTTGTGAACAGGTCGGAACTGTGGACAGCTGAATCAGTGTTCAGAACTAGCACTTCATCAGGAACGAACTGGTCTTCTTCCTGACCTGCTGGGACCCACAGTAATCTTTTCTCCTGTGCACAAACTTTGCTAGTTTCAGCCAACACTAACTAGCGAGTCTTCAGTGAGCAGCACAGAGCATCACAGGAACTTCTCTCAAGCTGCAGAGCACAGCCTGGCATCGAGCCAGAAAGTGCAGATTGGACAGCAACAAGCCTGCAACTGTTTCTTTGTGCCTGCAGGAGATCTGAATCCCGAGAGATTGGATGAGTATTCAACTTCACTGCATTATTGCTCGAGAATTCAATTGTTATCCAAACCAGTTGATATCAATTTAATTCCTATGAGTGATGTACTTGTTTTGAGTATCTAGTGTAGATGTTGTTACCAAGTTCATTTACGAAACGGTCTAAATGAATGATATACTGAATGTATGTCCTCTTGATATGTGTAACTCTTTGTGACTGAATGAATATAGTATAAAGCGACACCTTTCGTCAAACTTTTGACAGGTACCACGCCCCCCTTTTCCAGCCAATGGTCGTCCGCGGTGGTTGGCTGTCCCGCCCCCTTGCCAGCCAATGGCGTGTTGTTATTTGTGCATGTCCTGCCCCCTCAGGAGCCAATGGTGTGGGTCGGAACTCCCGCCTCCCCCCGGCCGGTCGGTCCGGAGCCTCAGGGTCCCAAAGCCCCAAGGCGGCGCATCCCTCGCTTTAGGTGTGTGAAAGTGTGTATTAGTTTGGAAGGGGACCATGTCTGCCGCGGGGTTGAGTGCGCTCTATTATAACCCTAGGAAATTGGGTAGTTACGGTGGCGCGGGGAGTCTGGTGCGGGCCGCGAGATCCCGGGGTGTGAGCGGCGCCAGCCGCGGCCGGATGGCCGAGTGGTTGTCCGGCCAGGCTGCTTATACGCTGCACAAGCCGTGTCTCAAAAGCAGCAGGGGTGTAAGCACACACACACACTGACTGCGTAAAGTCTCACGGAAAGAATTCGCAGGACAAACACCATGTGAAATGTGAACCGCTTTATTTCAACAGTGGGTTTTCAAACACAGAAACAGCGCAGCAGCACTTTTTACACAAGTTACAGACTCCAGTTTGCAAGTATGTGAAATGTGAACCACTTTATTTCAACAGTGGGTTTTCAAACACAGAAACAGCGCAGCAGCACTTTTTACACAAGTTACAGACTCCAGTTTGCAAGTATGTGAAATGTGAACCGCTTTATTTCAACAGTGGGTTTTCAAACACAGAAACAGCGCAGCAGCACTTTTTACACAAGTTACAGACTCCAGTTTGCAAGTATGTGAAATGTGAACCGCTTTATTTCAACAGGGGGTTTTCAAACACTGAGACAACGCAGCACACATGCGTTACCGGCTCCTGTTTGCATTCAACAATTAAATGCTGGTGCGGAAGATTAGTTCGGTACACGTAACCACCACCCCAACATTGCTGAGAAACTTTGCGGCATCTGAAAAAGCATTCATAACCCCCTTCCGCACCCGTGTCTAAAGCCATGCGAACCACACTGGGCGATCCGATCTAGCAGGGCAAAAAAATGTGCCTGCGTAATCAGCGGGATTGTGTTACCACAGGTTCTGTGCAAAACACGCTGTATTTTGGAATATACACTGTAGAACCCCCCAGGCTTCCTTTTCTGATCTGAAAACATCAGATCTGCAATAATTTCACTCAAGTTCTTGACATACACATCTATCTCTTTAACAAATTTAAGGACATTAGCATTCGACTCTTTGTTTTGCATATCAAGCTTTGTAGAGAGAAGTGTGTAAAGCACTCTTAGTAAGAATTCAGACGTATACATTCGAAATTCTTCATTCTTCGGACGATGGCACACCCGGGTCTGTAAAACAGAGTGAAATCTGTATTCACATTTTACATAGATCTTTTTTTTTGCGTCTGTAAAAATAAGAATAGTGTTTCTTTTGCAACTCATCAAAAGTCACGTCTACTAATTTTTCATCCAGCTGTTCAAGTGTGGTGTGTACATGCTCGTATGGGGAGTGGTCCTCAATTATATTTTTTAGCAACTGTTTTATGCACCGCTCAGTGTCATTTGTAGGCTGAAGATTGACACGTCCACATCCTCTTTATTCTATTAAAGGAAAAAGAAATGGAAGGCTTAACAATATAGATATGCTTTGTACCTAAAATATCAAGCATTTAACGCACTTTTGAGCTAAGGTTTTTCGTTAATATTTACCATTTGTAGCGTGGTATCATCGCTAGCACCCGGCAGTTCTTCAACATCTGGTACCCCAGCTGAACTCACACCCCCGCCGCTGTCACAGGGTGCAGAGGGTGTGGTCGGGTTTTCCTAAAAAGAAGACCAAGTATTAAAATGACATACGCTAAGCACCGATACAACAATTCCACGATCAGAAAAAATATTTTTAGCCGCCTACCTCTTCACTTTGTACAAACGTTTACAAACGTTTTAAATTCATGTAAAGTTTTCTAATTTACAAGCACCACATGTATTTCACGCAAAAATGTTCTTAACATCGCAGCGCGAAAAAATAAAACCTCAGAACATCAAGCTTGGTTTGTGAACACGTCCCTATAAAGAACAGATACATTTTCTTATGGCGTTAATAAAAAACATTTTGCTTGATAATATTCTTAGCGGTCTCTTGGTGAATCAAACAGACACAGTGGCACATTTTCACCACGTTTTAACAGCTATGAAATTTAGAAAATGTTGTATGCCTTAAAATAATATAGATTTTAACATTATAACGGTCTAAAACGTTTTCTAAAATGTTTCTTAAAATAATTTCTACAGTCCAGTACATGCACCCCCAACGACACCTAAGATTAATGGTTTTATGGGGGGGGGGGGTTCTTAGAAGAGTTTATCGGTTTGGGTATAAGTACCAGCGGTTTAACAGGCGAAGTTTTGGCTGGATTCCAATTCTTACAGTCTCACGTTATCACCTAACTCGTCAGAATGGATCACGCCGATCAATTACAACAGTCTGAAGATATTCTATTTACAGGCTTAACACTGCTCGACTTGATAGACGAAGACCAGGACTCCACGAATTTCAGTGGTATGTATATCCGGCTTTTTGTGAGACAATTACAACGTCACGGTGCATGTCTCATGTTTGCTATAGTTACAAAACGTTGTATAATATTTGTATACTAGACAATATTGAATTATTATAATGGAATTACCAGGGAGTTGTTCCGTAATGTGGTCGTGACTGTGTGTATCCATTCATTTCCATTAGCCCCGAAAACCACAACTGTAAAAAGGCCAGTTACCGCGCAGCCCAACACTGGTGAGTAATTAGGACAATGTTTTGAATAACGCTTTACGACCATGTGAGTCTTAAAGACACCGGGGTATATATTCCACACCAAAACTCGTATGTGTCTATTCCGCAGATGCGGGCGAAGGGACAAGTCGCTACACATTTAAAAAACCTCGTTTGGGGTTTACAATACCACCGCAAAACCTTGTGGAGACACATGCGGATGTTCACGTCATACCAGAGGGTGCGGGGCATATTATCAGATCGCCTGAGAGAAGAGGTCGGTATTATATAAAACATTCTTTTAGCATGGCCATTTAAACGTGTCAATAATAAAAATCCCCACCGTTTTTCTATTTTTTGGTAATTTGCGGTGTTGAGTTCTTTCACTCATGCTATTTTCCCACTCCGTGCAGACCCCGGACCTTCAAAAAATAAACTGCGACGAGCCAACACGTTAACTGGGTCAACGAGCTCAAAACGTCTGAAATCAACAAGCAAAGGTTAATATAATTTAAGCATGGTCAAGATGTGTTATAATCCACTTACAGCAAACGTTACTTCTTTTGTTAGGATGTTAATTCGCTGAAAGATCCTACTTCGCGTAGTTTTCTGTTTGGGAGTGTTAAAAAACCTTATTTTAAAACTGCTTAGCTTTTAAAGTTAAAAGCGACTGGTCTGTGCGAGGGTCTATAGGCCGTTAACCACGCCGCTTGACCCAGTAGCGCCACCACAGCCGTAAAGGAAACCGGTGTAACAACATGTCCAGGTAACTTGTTCCATTCACCCGCAGCCCTTTGTGTAAGGATGCGCCACATGTGTGGCGTTTTTATCATAGTTATCGTAGTTTTCGGATTTTGACAGTTTAGATTTCATTGATTGTTGTGTTGAAAAGTCTTTTATTTTTATCACCGTCTAGTTTTCTGATTTTGAGATGTGGAGCATTGGCGTGGTATTAAAAAGTCTTTTATTTTTTCACACAGCAGCTGTATCGACGCGCGGCGAAACAAATGTGGCGGAAACGTCGGACCCTAAGGTGGTGACTGCATCGGAGACGGCTGTTAAGACACTGACCAAAGCCAGACGTGTCAAGCCTGCGGAGAGAAATCATAACGCGCCTAAAGACTTGGTGTTGGGTGATGTGCTAGATTCAGTGCGCGGTATTACACAGTCACTATCAACGGCAATCACTAATGAGGTGTCCAAAAAAGGAGCTTTAGAGCGTCTAAGAGCTGTTTTAGCCGGTGTACAGACCTTGTTTCCAAAACAGATCCAGGTTTTCACCGCTAACCTCTTAGATATAATTTCTACAGAAGATGCCGCTCTAAGCTCAGGATTTCAGACCATGATGATGATATTTCATGCTTCATTGGTGCAAATCCCCGGTGATAAATGACTAAGCATGCGGTCTAAAAAGTGTTTAAAAGACCGACCGCTTGCTACCATCAAGCGTTTGTACATAAATAAAAGAATTAAACTGGCAAAAGCATGTTTGTTGCGTCGTCAAAGATTCAGAGAGAGGCATCAGATTTCCCAAGGGCTGCCCGAACCACGCAATGAGAATGCAGTGGTAGAAAATAACTTAAGGCCCGAGGTCGTTGTAGCAGAACAGGATGTCGGTAACCGAGAACCGGTTGTACTGAACGATCTGAATCAGGTTGGTGGCGGTGCAGGAGCGAATAGAGACCCCTTAGTTTTCCTGGAGCGTATACGTAGTTATAACAGGTCTTATAATAATTTTAGAGCAACAGAGCACCATGAAGAATTTCGTTTTTTTAATCTTGACAGAATAACCTCGTATGTACAGGCTATAGACGCTGTGCATGGTGCAGTCCAGAGAATATTGGATGAACTTTCTCCAAACATCGGGGGGAATGATTTTGTACAGCTTTGTTTGACTGCGGGTGGTTTTAACAAACCCTTGTTCTCACGCAGGAGACACCCCGGAGAATTAAATGCTGCCGATTTTTTAAGTCACATCATAGACCTCTTAGAGAGCCACACAGAGGTTCTCACCGATGACAGCCTCCGATTAGTGGTAATGATAGTTAGGAATATGCAGGGGGGTGCCCGCCGAAGATTTAAATCCATTCTGTACAGCCGGGTAATTACTCAGAAAAAAGCGCACCTTATCGACTTACATTACACGGGCGGTAATCTGTGTTTCGCCGGGTGTGTGTACGGTTTGTTGAATGAAGGTTGTACCAATGGGGAAATGTTACAGGGCGCTAAACGAATGCACAAAGAGTTGGGTTTTCCAGAGAATCGGAAAATTAGTTTGTCAGACATTACCGCTTTTGAAAAACATTTAAAGGTGGTCATTAAAATTTTGTACCAAGACCAGGGTGATTGGAAATATTTTACAACGGGGCCCACACCACCAAATTCTAAAATACTTTTTGTTCTACTGCATGAAGAGCATTTTTATGGGGTTTTAAATATTAAAGCTTTTGTGGGGGCGGCGTATTTTTGCACTAACTGCCATGCGGCGTATAGCCACAAGAATGCACACGCCTGTGTTAAAGCTTGTAAAACCTGTTTAGATCCCCAGTGTTGCGAAATTGATGCAGAAATTCAGAATTGCTCGGCCTGTAAGGTCTTTTGTCGTAGCTCTCAGCGTTTGGCGAGACACTTGTGGAATGCGGCGACGGGTGTTAGTAAGTGTGAGCGCAGGGTCTTTTGTGAGAAATGTGGGGTTTATAACCTCGCAAGTCACAAATGTAAAGAGAAACTGTGCTCGCGTTGTAACAACGTGATCGACACCCCTGACACACATTTGTGCTTCATACTGCCTTTGGACAACCCCAAAATTTCAAACAAGTACATTTTTTTCGACTTTGAATGCATGCAAGAAACGGGGACACACATACCAAATTACTTCCATGCCCTTCATATTGACAATAAACGAAGCTGGGAATTTTATGGTGAAACTTGTCTAAAGGATTTTGTGTGTAAATTTATCGATAGACGTTTCAAAAACCATACGTTCATATCGCACAATGGCAAGGGATATGACAATTTCCTAGTGATCAGACAGTTGTTAGCTGAAAAGATGGACGTTGAACTAATTAATCAGGGTGGTAAGATAATGTGTATGACCGTAAAAGCTCTGAACATCAGATTTATCGATTCTTTAAACTTTCTGCCTATGAAATTAAGCAAACTGCTGGCCGCCATGGGGTTCCCCGGGTGTAAGGGTCATTTTCCACACTTGATGAACACTTCAGAAAACCAAAATTATGTCGGACCGATGCCCCCGCCGGAACTTTACGGCGTTAACTATGTGCTGCCGAGCGAGAAAGACGAGTTTTTGGTTTGGTATGAAGAATGCAGGGGTGTTTAACTTACAGAGAGAGTTGAAACGTTACTGCCAGTTGGATGTGGCAATTCTAAGAGAAGGCTGTATCAGGTTTCGGGACGAGGTCATGAATATGACCAGACAGACACGCGTGACTGAGTCAGGGGCCGCCTGCGTTGTCTGCATCGACCCCTTTCAGTTTGTGACCATTGCTAGTGTCTGCATGGCCATGTTCAGACTTATGTTTTTACAGGAAGAGACGATTGCGTTGCTACCCCATGACAATTACCACAGCCAGCAAAAACGATTTTCTACACCCAGCATTCAATGGCTTATGTACATCGAACACACAGAGCCCGTTAAAATCCAACATGCGTTAACCACGGCCGGTGAGTTCAAGGTTGGCCCATATTTTCTGGATGGTTATGCTGTAATTGACGGAGTGCCGACAGCCTTTGAGTTCAACGGCTGCTTTTTTCATGGTTGTAGCGTTTGTTATTGTGAAAACGATTTTAATCCGCTGACAAACATTACTTTTGGGTGGTTGTACAGAAAGACGATGGTTAAAATTAATTTTCTCAAAATGAGAGGTTTTAACGTGCGTGTTTTGTGGGAGCACGAGTTCAGAGACACACTTGTTAAAAATGGGGGTTTGGGTAAATTTCTAACAGCTGCGCAGTTACCAGAGCCTCTACAACCGCGCGATTCGCTTTTTTGGGGGAGAACAAATGTGATTTGTTTGCCTTACACAGTGCAGCCCAGTGAAAAAATTCATTACTATGATTTCACCAGTCTGTATCCGTTTGTGAACAAAACTAAAAAATACCCACTGGGGCACCCCCGAATAATATATAACAACTTTGGAGATTTAAAACAGTATTTCGGTTTAGCGAAGGTGAAAGTTTACCCACCCAGACGTTTGTGCTTTCCAGTTCTTCCAACCAAAATTGACAAAAAAATGTTTTTCACACTGTGTCGTACGTGTGCTGAAACAAAACAGACCACCCCCTGTGAGCACGGTGATGAAGATCGCGCCTTGACTGGTGTCTGGTGCACCCCTGAATTACAGATGGCCTTAGATCTGGGGTATAGAGTGTGTAAAATTTACTAAATTTGGCATTTCGAAAAGGCCTCACACGATCTTTTTACCAACTACATCAAACTGCATCTGAAAGGGAAACAGGAAGCTTCGGGGTTTCCAGAGTGGTGTACAGATGTCGCGAAACAACAAAGATATATCAGCGAATATTATGAAAAAGAGGGTGTCCGGCTGGACCCCAGCAACATTAAAAAGAATCCGGCCAAAAGACAGCTTTCAAAAATTGCCTTGAACAGTTTGTGGGGGAAGTATAGACAAAGAGACAATTTACCACAGACCACCATTGTGAGAAACCCCAATGAATTGTTCAGGTACTTATTTACGCCATATCATGAGGTGTCAGCCTGCGAGTTAATCGATGAAAACACAGCCTGTGTTACGTGGAAACACACTAAACACCACTATACAGGCCATTCAAACACTAACATTTTAATCGCTAGCTTTACAACCGCCTATGCCCGCTTGGAGTTATACAATCAGCTAAATGCTTTGCAAGGCCACTGTCTGTACCACAACACAGATTCCGTTATCTTTGTGAGCCGGGAGGGTGAGTGGAATCAGGAACTGGGTGACTACTTGGGTGAGTTGACCAGCGAAATCGCTGCTGGACAACACATCACAGAGTTTGTATCAACAGGACCCAAGTCGTACGGGTACAAACTGTCTGGAGGGAAAGCCTGTTTAAAGGTAAAAGGCATTACGCTCAATGTGAACAATTGTGAAAAAGTTAACTTTGAAAGTCTGCGGGACTTGGTTTTTGAGTATGGCGTTAACCCTTATGCAGAGTGCCGGGAATTTAAACACATTTCTATTCAACAGCCGATGATCGTGTGTGTTAAAAAGGATTGGCGCATTGAGACCCGGACCTTAAAGAAAACCCAGAAGGTGGTGTACGACAAGCGGGTGCTGCAAAAAAATTTGACATCGTTGCCCTACGGATATTAACACGATGGATGTCAGGTTAAAACACCCTTTTTCATGCATTTTGTCTGGACCCTCGAATTGCGGTAAAAGTTAATTTATAAAACAGCTCTTGGAGAGCGGTGATACCGTTATGACTCGTAAACCCGAAAAACATAGTCTGGTGTTACAGCTGCTGGCAACCTCTATACGCTGAGTTGCTTGTGAAATTTCCATACATTCAGTTTATAGAAGGACAAGGGGGCACCCGTTGAGGGCTCTCACATGATTGATCTTGTCAGGGCTCTCACGCAGCAGCAAGCAGTTGCGGTCGGTAAGAAGCCAAAAGGTTGGGATGTGTTCATGGAGGGTATGGCAGAAATCAACGTGCCGGGCACCTTGCTAGCCAACGCTGGTAACCGAGAGCTACTTGAAAAACTCAAGGCTGCCCCGCTGGGGTGTGCAGCGTCGGTCAAAACTTTGAAACAACCGGTAGAGTTGTCGACGGTCGACTCGGTCTCTAAGATAACCACTGAAAGGAGACGATCATTAATACTTAGACCCACATGGTTGTCTTTGTAACATTTTTTCTTTGGGTATGTGTGTTTGTGATAAATGACTTGAAATGTATATTAAAAAGCGTGCGCAATATGGTTAAAAATGGCTTGGCTGTAACATGTATTAAAAAAAGCTTGAGCGCTATAACAGTGAATGTATAATAAAAATGTTGTGTTGATTTTAATTCATGTTTTGTGTTCTTTTTAAATAATAACCACACAGACGTCGAAATGGTTCGATTTCATTTTTATTTTAGACGGTCGATTAACATTTATGACATGTTTTAAATTGTCGTAAACACCCGCATAATTGAACATTCGTATTTTCAAAGGGATTGAAAGGGTACAGGGGTCTCCGTCTCACACGACGTCGGTTTTTCAGAAACATTTCCACCATGCGGTCATTCTGGATTGCATTCGTAGAATAAAGTTCTAAAATGTTTCTAAAAGATAAACCTTTACATCCATGGTATAGAAAAAAGACGCAATGTAGGCCGCAGGTCACTGCAAAAGAATCTTGCAATTGTCTGTTGTTGTAAAATATGGAGTTAGCATTTCTGTTTAAGAAATCAATAATGTTCTTGGGAAAGAAAAAGGCTTCGGGTGAAAATCTGTAGGAGTCGAAAAATTCTGCGCCCTCATTGTCGGGTAAGTAAATAGCCAGCCAATGTTCACCAGGGCGGTCGTGTGGGTGAGAACTATTAAACACAACGGGCGCCGCGCCAGTCTCTCGTGTGGTAGGGCATCACTGGGGAACACGCCTAGAAAACTGTCTCGGGTGTAGCGGTCTCGGGTTAGAATGTCTTCCAGCTGTTTGGTGTTCATCTTTATGTGCAGGTTGTGTGGCCTCCCGTGCTTTTTAGCTGAAGTCGTAAATGACTTGACGTCTCATATCCAGCTCTATCACGTTGTCGAACAGCGCGTACACAACCATGTTAACTGTAGTGGGTAGCGGTAGAGCGAAGCATATTTCAGCTCTCAGATTACCCGTTTTGATAAGTGAATAATGCCCTGTACACTCGTCGTCGGGCCTGAGGTTGAAAGCGAACAATGTGTAACTGCGTGCGTACTCCTCGCGGTCCACCAGAAGTGGTTTGTCTTTCTGACGCTTTTTGGCTGTTTCCACCAGATTAAAATATTCACGGACGCAATGTCCATTCTGGAAGTCTGGTTGAAGCAGTTTAGTGGGGATTTGTTCACCGTCCGCATAGAGAGCCAGAAAGTTAACGTTGTAGTGTTTAAAATTGAAGGGGTTTTGGGTAAAAATGCCGTTAAATGCCGCGTTGTCCACAAACCCCAAAATGACCACTTTGGGTAACTGTCTGAGAAAGAGGTTTTCTTGGTTACACACACGGCTCCCTGCAGGCAGGCTGAAGACTTTCATCTGTACGCGGTCTATGGGGTGTTTAGCGTTGGCCGTCAGGAGTGCTTCGGCATGTCCCAGTCTGACCCCGGGTGACACTCTGACTCTTTTCACAAACAAAGATGCAGAGAGTACGCTCAGTTTGTGTTCTCCAGCGTTGTTCATTAAGCAGAAAGCATCTCCGTTGTGCGTGAGTTTTATTTTCAGGTCTACGCCATTCAGTAGTAGTTTCTCCTGAAAAAACAGGTCGGCGTGAATGTGACCCAGGAGCTCCAGTTTTCGGCTTTGCGTCATGTATGATGCTCTTTTTCGGAACCCCTGATTGGGACCATCCAAAATTGTGGACTCGTGTTCCCCGGCTGTGTCTTTGTAAAAGAGCCCTGTTGAATACTGCGTCTTCAGCGTCTCTTCACTGTAGTTCAGGACAGACTCTATAAAGGCTCTGTAAGGATAGCAGATGTTGCTCTGGCTGATCAATCGGTCTCCTACGGTGATGTCAACCTGGCTGAAGATGGCAGCGATGGGGTAATTCACCAGGCTCACACGGGCTGCTGCATCAATGTCCCGACCATCTGCTTCCATTATTTTACAGGTCAAATAGAGCAGGGTGTTGTTTAAATCTAAATAATCTTCTCCGTTGCCTGCGACGTAGAACTCCAGAGGTGCGTTTTCCATTAGGGCCGTGAGGGGTGGAACTTCTATGTAAAAGCTTTTCTCGACGCTTGTTTGGGTAGGCGCTAATTGAAATATGTCCAGCTCCGACTTGGCGCATTCTGCAGACCCGCCGTGCACAAAAGCCATGTTTAAAATATGTCTCGTTTCGTGTCTCGTTGATTGCGGTGTGTCACGCCCTTCTTGGTCGACCTGAAGCTTTTATGAGTTGCCTGTTTGCGCTTAGCCGTTCTTTTATCATGTTTCGGCGGCCCCCGACGGTGAGATGATGACGTCTGTCTTTTTCTCTTGACACCCCTGCGGATGTATGCTAGACCCGAACCTTCCTGCTGATGTGCAGCCACCTTAGACATGACCGCGCTTGTAACGTTGCCGACCACGTCTTTGGAGATGTTTTTAGCTGCCGATGCCATGTGCGGCTTAGCTATTTCAAACCCACGTTTCAGAAAAGGCACGGCTTTTCTAAATAGCGCTCTGAAAATACCCTCGATACCAGCGCCGTACTGAACCGGTAGCCCTGAAAATCCTGGTAATCCATAACCAGCCTGTTGTTTGTAGTAGTGTGTATACAAAGAAGGATCCCTGTAGCTCTTGATGACCGTCATCCTTTTAGATGTTTGTCGCTTTCACAGGTCTGAAATGCAGCTTGACGATGACCTTTCCAAATGCAAATGACACGTGTTCGTTTTGATCCGTCTTTATTTCAATAGTGATGTTGTTAAAATGGTCGATGCTCACCGGCACGTAATGGGGTTTGTCGTACAATACTGTGATGAATTCACCATCCACGCCTCTGAAGGGCACACAACGCAAAAGCGGTGCGTAGACGTGGCCTATTAACTGGTGTTCTATGATATCGGTGTATATATACATGGTGTTAAATCTGCCAGTCATATCGACGGGGTGCGATGATTTTACACCCCCGACACCCGAATTGAAACCCAACATCCTTGCCAGGCGGTTACGCACCTGCATAACAAACAGTTTATCACTAACAATCCTTACCGACCAGCTAATGGGGTTGTATTTAAGACTTACAGCCGTTAACTTGGATTTTTCCGCAGCCCGTTTCATTTCATGCAAGAGCTGCTCGATGTTGCTGTAGTACCCTCTCGGTAAGGTACAGCTCCATATAGTCTTGAGCTCCTCGCTGACGAACAGAAAAACTTCGTCTTCATCAAAAGTGTTTAGTGTATGCGGATAGTGCAGCTCGACCAGGCCCACTTCCCAGCCCCCGTCCAGGTCAATCGCCTTTACCAGATGCTCTGTGAAGCACGCGTTGGTGTTCTTTGGAAACAGCTTTGAGGATGACTTACTAGCCAGGGTCACATAGAAACCATTGGGGTTCATTTTTCACCACCTCTATATGTCTCGGACCTCGGAAGCCTTTACCCAACTATTGAATTTATCGCTCCAGCCGCGCCACTTTACCAAAAGCTATTTGTTTTTGCCACGACCACTGGCTGCTAAAATCGTTTGGATGCGGTAAACGTTCTCAACATCTGGGTTTATCTTCTGTAGCTCTTTGGCATAGAAGGAGCCCTTAATGTCCTCGCCTGCGTAGTCCTGCAGTTTGTAATAGGGTCTCAGAGCCGCGGTCCGCTCTTTGACAATGAAAATTTCATCTGTGAAGGTCTGTTCATATCCCTTCTCAAACACTCCCTTTATTTTGGACACCCGCACACGATCACCCACATTAAATGAAAACTTTGACGGTTTTCTCTTAAAGTGCTCGTCATAGACCGTTCTCCACACCTCAAGGGAGTTGTCGGCCGTAACAGAAGCCGGGGTTCGTTTAATAGTTGTGTGGTAACTATGGTTATAAGCGTAAATAAGATCTGAAAGGACGTCGATATATCGAAAGGTGTTTTTGTGTGTCAGGTACCTCCACATGTTTGTTTTAATAGTTCTGTTAAACCTCTCGACCACGCTAGACTTCACATCGCTGGCCATAACGAAATGTTCAATATTCTCACGTTTCAGAAAATTTTGGAAGGTCCTGTTAAGAAATTCTTTACCCTCGTCCGTTTGTAGCTTTTTAGGAGCACGCCCCTCTTGCAGTATATTTTGGAAGGCGCCTGTCACGGCCCCTCCAGTCTTGGTTTTCAGCAGCACGGCCCAAGCAGATTTAGACAGCATGTCTATACACATTAAGATGTAACAGAAACTGTCGTTGAACTCACGGTGTTCTCTCATGTCCACCAAGTTTCTCTTAAAACGTACGCGCGCCGGCTTGTGCAGCGTATAAGCAGCCTGGCCGGACAACCACTCGGCCACCCGGCCGCGGTTGGCGCCGCTCACACCCCGGGATCTCGCGGCCCGCACCGTAACTACCCGATTTCCTAGGGTTATAATAGAGCGCACTCAACCCCGCGGCAGACATAGTCCCCTTCCAAACCAATACACACTTTCACACACCTAAAGCGAGGGATGCGCCGCCTTGGGGCTTTGGGACCCTGAGGCTCCGAACCGACCGGCCGGGGGGAGGCGGGAGTTCCGACCCACACCATTGGCTCCTGAGGGGGCGGGACATGCACAAATAACAACACGCCGTTGGCTGGCAAGGGGGAGGGACAGCCAACCACCGCGGAGGACCATTGGCTGGAAAAGGGGGGTGTGGTACCTGTCAAAAGTTTGACGAAAGGTGTCGCTTTATACTACTTACAGGGAATTAAAGTTCCCTAAAAACACAGAATAACAAGCTTGGCCTGGCAAGGTTCAAATACTTAGCTGCAATCAGGTTTTGTTCAGATAATCATGAAGTAGGGGCTCTTGACTGGCACAAGTTTCACAGCTCCATCTGACTCTTGTGGTCTTTTTCTTCCTTTTTTCTCTTCTCCTCTGATCTTATGTGGTGTGCTTCTGTGTTTCTGACAGTTAATCATTTACCTACAACTTAATTAACTAAGATAAACCAAGGTAAAGGATTTCCTTTGATCACAAACTCTAGACTCCTTACATCTCAGCTTGTAGTTTACACCAGGTGTTACACACTTTATCTAAACTCTTAGAGACATTTCCTAGTCTCCTATAGCGATAACAATATGTTAAGGCAGTTATATACAGTGCCCTGCAGAATTATACAGTAGGCACCCTTGGTAAAGATAAGCAAAAATGAAAACATGTATTTGCTGTTTATCAGCTTGATTTTTAGCCTTTCAGTGAGGTAAAATTATTCAAAGGAAAAAAATCCTTATAAAAAACTAAAAATATTTTTCTCAAAAACACAGGTGTCACAATTATTGGCACCCCTAGAAATTCCTATAACCAAAATTTAATTGATATATATTTGGATTCATATTTTACCTTTTTTAAGCACACCTGAGTCTTTAGGAACTCTTAAGTGGTCATCCATGACTTTCTGTTTCACTGGGGTATAAATATGAGGTAACAAGCATGCCAAACACCCTTAGTCATTCATCAACATGGGGAAGACCAGAGAAAGCAAAAATGAAATGAGACAAAAGGTTGTTGACCTTCATAAATCAGGCAATGGCTATTAAAAATAGTTTCACACCTTAAAATACCCATCTCCACTATTAGGGCAATAACTAAGACGTTTCAGACAACTGGAGCTGTGATGAACCTGCCTGGAAGAGGACGCAAGTGTATTTTGCCCCCACGCACAACAAGGAGGATGGTTCGAGAGGCAAAACTTTCTTCAACGATCACGGTTGGACAATTGTAGGAGTTGGTTGCATCCTGGGGTCACCAAGTCTCCAAAACTACAATTAAACGCCACCTCCATGCCAGCAAACTATTTGGAAGGCTTGCCAGAAGAAAGCCTTTGCTGTCGTCAAACCATAAACATAAGCGCCTGGAGTCCACTAAACATTACTTTGATTGGAAGCGAGTTTTTAAAAATATATATATTTTAGAGAACAAAACAAAACCATTTTACATATAAACCACTATTATTCAGCCTTACTTTTACAATAAACGTTCGACTATACATCACAAGCACAAATTGTTTATTCCTGTTTGTTCCCCTAGTATTTTACAATTATATAACTTTTAAACAAAACTATATATATTCAAATTGAGGAAAATGTATACATTTATGAATATGAAAAGGGAGGAAACTATATAAATGTACCTTATTAAGTTGCAGTTATTTTGTATCTTGTAGCTGAGCATAAAAAGAATAGGAGCATACTGTAATGCGTGTGAAGGCCATAAACGATATTAATATTGGAACATAAACATACAGTATATGGCTGGTCTCGGTACTTTAAAGAAAAAAATACACACCAGTATTCCATTTCTCCCTAAACATTTTAAGCATCGAAGTCTTTAACTAACGTGATACCGGAGTCAACAAGCATACTTTTAGAATTTGATTAATAGGGAATCAAAATATACATTCCCAACACTAATTGTACCCATCTGTCATGCAAATAAAACACCTTGAATTGAATTGAATTGAGGGAGAGAGGGGGTGAGGGGGAGAGAGATAGCCAGGACTCAAGGCAAATAAGATACTTATGGGTACACAGGCATTCACTACAGCAACATATGGAACGTTTGCACGTATAGTTAAGTTATTACTTGGTTTTCAAAGTGCAATGAAATACAATATTGTTGTTGTTGCTGTTCTGGTTGTTTTTATCCTGTAAAGTGTTTTGAGAAGCCACCTTTAAAGGCGATATATACTGTAAAACCGCTGATTCTTATGGAATGTGTTCTGGCGAGGATTCAAATTTTTATTTATTTATTTTTTAATCGCGTATCTAAGGAAATCTCGGTATAACTTTGTTCATGAACAAACAGTGGCATGTTACATTATTATTAGTTTTTTTGTTAACAAGGCTCGCCAGCTAATGTGAATCGAAACCTGTCTTGCTAGCTTTTAAAGTCGTGCGAGGTGTAAACGACAATTCAAATAGAGAAAAAAGACCTGACTGACAAGCCGATACATACTCTTAGAGTTTGATTAATAGGGAATATAATACAAAAATATAGTATAAAAAAGGTACTACCACTTTTAAAGGTGATATGTAAAATAAAGTTTTTTTATTATTGTTATAGAGAAACATGATCAGATTTTCCCTGGTTCAGAAAAAAAGATCTAAAGTGCTACAGATAACTTTCTTAATTCGATGTATTTAAAGCAGTGAACTACTGTAGGTGTCATATAACATTCAGAAATACAATCACATATTTGACAAATAAAAACGATTACAATCTAATACTTCCACGTTTGATCCCAAAATCCCAAGAAATATAAATCTTAACGGGTAGAAAGCTATGATGAAAGTTTATTAAGATACTTAGAAGACAAAGATACTGTATCAATTTATGTTGCATTAGCCTGATTATGATTAAAAAACACATATAATTAAACACGCGTTTGCGATTTAAATCAGAACACGATTTAAATCAATATAAAAGTTTATATTGTAACGCATACTGTCCAGCCTCCATTTCTCTATAAAAATTTACTCTGTTGCACACACACACACACAATAGAAGCAGGAAGCAGAAGCAGGGACCGTTGTCAGAAGGGAAGAAGGTGACTATTCATTGTTATCAAAAATGACTTAGAATCGATCATGTTGCGATATTTTGAAATATAAAAGTCAATTGATTGTCCATAATATCGCTATTCTATTTTTTCGAAGAAATGTTTGTTAAAAGAAAAGTCCAG